>NW_026930176.1:0-110628 GCF_032062105.1 Saccostrea cuccullata
GCTACGTTGCTCATGATGATTGTGGGTATTTAAAACATTTTTGTGATATGACCCTTGAATTAATGGACTTGAAGTATTTCTCGGATATTGGCGAATGTTTTGCCATAATAGTCTACCTTGATGGTATAATGGGTCTTCGCTCCATGTTTTTGTAAACCAAGAAAGGTATGTATATTTTATAGCAAACGTTTATGATAATCTTTCAAAAAAATGGAGTGAAGGTCACTCATAGTAAACAAGCTAATTCAGAAAAATTATGTCCCCTGCTAAGGAAAAAAAAAGAAGACTATGCGCAGTTCAGGGGGTCGGGGGGGTCCCTACTGACTGGATTTGTAAAATTAATAAATCATACATGTATATTGAAGCAAATAAAAATTGCAAATTTTAGTATTAGATGAAATATCAAATAAAATTTGGATATAAATGAGATTTAATTTTTCACTTCTTATCTGGAGATCTATGAGCGAGCCTTATCCCCCCCATCTTCTTCTGCTTTATATAAATACAAAAATAGATTTTCTATAAACAGGGCACAGTTGTTAACCATTGGAATTCAACATAGATATAGCCAATCAGAAACTCAAGCACCTTTTTAATATCTCATATTACAATTTTTAGGTCACACGAGTAAACTCATGTGACCTATTGCTATCTGTTTTCTTCTGTCGTCGTCCGTCGTCCGTTAACATTTGAACTCTCTGAAACCACTGAACCAACTTCAACCAAATTTGGCATCTATGGATAAAGGGGAACACAAATTGTGAATTTCATGGTCCCTGCCACCCTGGGGCCTGGTGCAAAAACCACTAAAATTAGTGCAATCTTTAAAAAGCTTCTTCTTTACTCCTGGACATCAAACAGTCAAATTGTCAGTATGATTGTAATTAGGGTGAGTTAACCATACATCGGACACATACCTTGCTTCGGACAACTTTAGGCAATAAATTCTCTTTCAACGTAAAAGTTCCATGTATTTATTTGTTTCTGTCTTAAAGGTGAAGATTTATATTTTTGATAATACCGATTGTTATTAGCATGTTTTGATAAAAATGCCCAGAGAATGGCCTTGAACTTACGTCATTTTTTACATCATCAAAGGGGAATAACCAGAAATTTATGATTTTGTAATTTTTAGAGTTATCGGTCTTTAAATTCGACTTCAACGGAACGAGTCAGACTTTGGTGAATTTTGTCAATGATTGGTAATTTTATACAAATTATAAAGAAATTTCACTTCAATATTTGTATAATTCTTGCTCTAGCAGGTTTTTACTAATATGCTCATTTCACCGTACATCGGACACAAATTAACTATGCATCGGACACTTTCCGATGCATAGGTAATCACTACCATTTCCAAACAGAACCCAACTGACAGCTGTTTTTTGCTGAAATAGAAAATAAAAACTCTAATTTTTCAGTTAAAATCGAGTTAGTGATATATTACGTCTAGAATTTGACTCACTTTATTTCTACAAACTAGAGTATTTTAACCTTTGAGGAAATGGCGCGAATTGCCGCATTACAAAGCATTTTTACATGTTTAAAGCCTTTCCAAGGCAAAGTAAGGTATCTTGAATCTTTCCATATTTGTGCAACAATATCGGCATTTAAATACGAGGGTTGTCCCGTAAAATCGTGGACAAAGCGTTTTTCTCGAAAAATAATGGACGTATTAAGCTGAAATTTCCAGTGAATGTTTATTTATCATATTTAAGTTAATTATAATGTTTTGGGTAAAATATACACAAAAATATAAATTTTATAATGCTTGAATGTGCACAGGGTAAGGTCCTACGGAGCACGGTCAAAAAACGAAGGTTTTATAAGAGAATACAGGAATATTGATTTGAAACAAAAGATTTAAATAGATAAGATTAGGGTAAAAATTATCCTTATTCAATTCCACAATTTATTTTGTTTCCTTCTTAAAATTTTCAATGCAATTGGTCAATTTTTGACAGTTTCCTGAGCATTTGAAATGGGAAAGTGGTAAACACAACACACGAAAAATGGTGACGTTTGGTGACGTTACGGCGCACCGGAGATCAGTTCGCTATGGTTTAGATGGTGTAATAACGCCGTATAGAAGTTTTAATGAATAGAGAAGAAAAAAAAATCCCCCAAAATTTCCAGATCTTTAGTATATAAATGAAGTGGGAGTTTTCTGAATAACGTCTTTCTTGATCGAGTCCCGAGGTAGTACAAGACATACAGACAAACTAAAATTGTAATAGCTAAAGACGCTGTCAATGTTGACCGCGTCAATATAAGATTGTCTATTAGTTGAATGATGTTGGAATACTGTCCATATCTAACTAATAAATCATCAGAAGATCGTACATTTGTGCCAGATTGGTTCCTCAATTGTTTATGGAGACTTAAGCAAGTGCTTCAATGAAATTTCGAAATTTAAAAGGGACTTATCAAACTTTATTTTTAGCGCCAAGAGGAAACTTGAGGTACCTGACGCTGTTTTAGGCACTTTGATGTTATCATCCGTGCGCCGTAAGGTGATACAATACATAACATAAAACCTCATAATTCGTTTATTTATGCATATATCTATTTGAAATTTTCTATATTTAATAAGAAAATATGTACTAAGAAGTAGTGAAAATTTCAGAACGAAGTGACGATTATTATTCATGCGAGACAACTTGTCTACGATTTTTCGGGACAGCCCTCGTATAAGTGAAGGTCTTATTTTTAAATAAAATATACAAGTATATTCATATCAATAATTTTAAAACACCGTGATAAAAGTACGATATTTTTCAGGTTCAAATAACGTTTGTACGATGCATGGTAAATGATGTCCGATCCATGGTAAATTCTGAGTAATTTTTTAAGAACGGTTTTTTAATTATATTTTCTCAATAAAAAAGCAAATAATTGTGTCCCAAATTTACATTTTAATCAAAGACTAAATGTTAAGTATCATTTTGATAATGTTCGGTCGGCAGCGATATCGCTAGAACTTGTTGAAGTACAAAGGCGTCCGATCCATGGTGAATTCACCCTAGCATTAAGTCTTCTGCCACAATTCTGAAATTCATGGCCTCAGCGTCAGGGGTTCTTGTGCTAGGGCGGGGCTAAATAAATTATATATGGTGAAAATGCATCTTGAAATTTGAAATTCGTCTTTTCTGCTCCTGGGCATTAAATAGATTAACCAAGTGCATAGTTGATTTGAACATGACTGCCTCTTCCAAAATTTTGAAGTTAATGACCCCAGGGTCGGGGGTTCTACTGCTAGGGCGGGGCCATATAGGTTATTATAGTGAACTTGCAGTAATTCTTTGATATTCTTCTTTTCTGTTTGCTGGCATGAAATAAACTTACCAAGTATAAAGTTATGTTAAATAAGGCTGCCTCTTCTAAAATTGTGAATCTAATGGCCCCAGGGTCAGGGGTTCAAATGGCATGGCGGGGCTATATAGATTATATAGTGAAAATGCATTATTTCTTTGATATTCTTCTTTTCTGCTCCTGTGCATTTAATAAACTAACCAAGTGCATAGTTATGTCGAATAAGGCTGCCTCTTTTAAAATTGTGAATCTAATGGCCCCAGGGTCAGGGGTTCTAGTGGCATGGCGGGGCTATATAGAATATATAGTGAAAATGCATTATTTCTTTGAAAATCTTCTTTGCTCCTGAGTATTAAATAAACAAACCAAATACATAGTTATTTTGAATAAGGCTGCCTCTTCCAAAATTGTTAATTTCATGACCCCTGGGTTGGGTGTTCTGGTGTTAGGGTGGGGCTCTATTGATTATGTAGGGAAAATGCATAAACTCTTTTAAAAATCTTATTTTCTGCACCTGGGTATTAAATCAATGAACTGTGTACAAAGTTATGAGGAGCAAGGATAATAATAATAATAATAATAATAATAATAATAATAATGATTGGATTTATATAGCGCTTTTCTAGCATAAATGCTACTCAAAGCGCTTTACAATCATTATTACCCCAGCAGACCTTAACAATCCAGAATCTTTCTCAGTGCAAGCTGCCGTTATCAGCGCTAGAACACTAACATTCTGACAATATCTTTCACTGTCTATAGCCAGGTACCCCTTTTACACTTGGGTGGAGTGAGGAAATTCGTGTAAAGTACCTTTCACAAGGACACCACGTCGACTTGCCGCAACCAAGATTCGAACTCTCAACCTTTCGGTTTGGAGTCCGGCACTTTAACCACTAGACTACCGACGCCACAAGGATGCCTCTTTGAGTTTGTGAATTTCAGGGCCCCTGGGTCAGGGCTTCTTGTGTTACAGTAAGGGCGGGGCTGTAATGTTTATATAGTGAAAATGCACAGATTCTTTGAAAATCTTTTCCTTTGATCCTGGGTATTATGGCAATGATCTTAGTATATATTTACGACGAAGAACGATGCTTCTTCCAAAAATGCTTAATTTCCTGGCCCCTGGAACAGAGGTACTGGGGGGGGGGGGGGTCTGACAATGATTTGATGCTTTGAAGGTGCACGTAGTTATTAATCTACAACATGATGAAATAAAATTTATAAAATTTCCAAAATTTTGAAAGATGTGGCCCCAGGGTCAGTGGTTCCTGTGGGATGGGGTGCACAACTGATAATGATAAAGTGGAAATGCATTTTCTCTCTGTTGCTGTGATCTACATGTACCTCTGGGTACTACTAACCAAAGTAAACATGCTGAGTGCATAATTATGATAAGCAAAATTGCGAATTTCATGTCCTCAGGATTAAAACATGAATCAAATTCAATTGTTGGAAAGTTGCTGCATGATATTCAGGTGACCTATAAGGCCCATGGGCCTCTTGTTTATGACTATAATCAGAATGCTTAAAGAAAAATTCGCAAATGACGAATAACACTGTGAGTAATTCGGCGAGTTCCATTTTTAGTGAAAAAGCAGCAGGTTGCTCTCAATGATATCATGTGAACTAAATTGTTGTGTATGAGATGAAAAAGTCGCAAGTTTTAAGGCTGTTGATTTTGATAACATTTTGTGATTTCATTTTTTTTCCTTTGAATTCCTTTGAATTTGTCATCATCCACAGCTGCCTTACACATCTTCTCAAATATATTGTTTACTCCTGAAGCAACGAGTAGAAAAGTAAGAAGCTTAGTAGAACATTTACCTATTTGCTATGCAAATAACTTTGTAACGATTTTTATGAAGTTTTGAAATCCAATATAGATGTGGTAATTTAAATTTACCTTGGTTTGAATTATGAATGGTAGGCATATTCATATTTCAGTCTGTGTCCCTTCCAATAGCTAAGATCGATTACAATTTCTATCTTAAGAACCTGAAAAATAAAGATTATGCAAATGGAATTGGACAACACTTAAATGTTTAGTTTCCGTTTTGTTTGCTAAGTTATTAGTGAAGAGAAACAAGAGGCCCATGGGCCCTATCGCTCACCTGAGAAGCTTTGGTCATGCTGTTCTTTAACAGATTTCCCCCCATCGTAATACAAACTTTGACCAAGCCTTATCCCCCGGGGGTTATGATTTAGACAGTTTAACATCTACTCTACCCCAAGATTTACATAACTTTCAGCTTTTCTGGCCCAATGGGTCATAAGGAGATTATCAAAGATATTTCCATACATATCTCAACGTAAAACTTGGATTCCCTATTGTGGCCTCGCCCTACCCCAAGGGGTCATAATTTGAAAAATCTAGAATTTACACTACCCCAGAATGCTTCCACATAAGTTTCAGCTTTTCTTGCCCAGTGGTTATTGAGAAAGAGATTTTAAAGTTTTTTCCTATATATATCTATGTAAAACTTGGATTACCTATTGTGACCCCGCCCTACCCCCGAGGGTAATGATTTTTACAATTTAGAATCCACAATACCTCAGAATGCTTCCACATAAGTTTTAGCATTTTTGGCCCAATGGTTCTTCAGAAGAAGATTTTAAAGTGTTTTCCTATATATTTCTAGGTAAAACTTGGATTACCTATTGTGGCCCCGCCCTATCCCCGGGGGTGATGATTTTTACAATTTAGAATCTACACTACCCCAGAATAAGTTTCAGCTTTTCTGGCCCAATGGTTCTTGAGAAGAAGATTTTAAAGTGTTTTCCTACATGTAAATATTTCTATGTAAAACTTGAATTCCCTATTGTGGCCCCGCCCTACCCCAAGGGGTAATGATTTTTACAATTTAAAATCTACACTACCACAGGATGCTTCCACATAAGTTTCAGCTTTTCTGGCCCAATGGTTCTTGAGAAGGAGATTTTTTTAATGACCTCACCCTATTTTTGTATTTTCTTGATTATCTCCCCTTGGAAAAGGACTTGGCCCTTGATTTCTACAATTAAAACTTCCCTTTATCCAAGGATGCTTTGGGTACCAAGTTTGGTTAAAATTGGCCCAGTGGTTCTTGAGAAGAAGTTGAAAATGTGAAAAGTTTACAGACGGACGGACGTACGGACGGACGGACGGATGGACGGACGACGGACAACAGGTGATTAGAAAAGCTCACTTGAGCTTTCAGCTTAGGTGAGCTAAAAACAGGTATTACTAGTAAAGGTATTAAGCAATTAACATATCTTAAACATGTCTCTTATCTTTTTTTCTTGATTTGCTCCTTTTTTGCAAAAAAAATATTTTAAAAAATTATGTCACTTAAAACTATTTACAGATTTTAGAGCTTATTGTTGTATTTAATTAAGTTTCATCGTGCAAACCACATAAAATTAAGAACATGATATGGAGATAACAAACAATATTCAATGTAAAAGTCCATAAAACAATACAAAATAGGAGCAGAGTCACATCCGAAACATCAGAGGGGGATCAAGTGCCATCGATTTCTGCAAAATAATTTTATTTAAATAAACATTAACAATATAAAAATTACAACACATGATTTAAAATAATAAATTGCTCTTGTAAAAATGTACGTTCTTGAAATTTATTACCTTATTTTTTAAATATGAATTTATGAAATCTGAAAGAAATAATACTAAAGTGTAAGTGAGAAAGATTTATATCAATACATTACAATCAAAGTTTATTAATCTCGTGTTTCGTCAAGGATAAAATTGTTTGCTTCTCAGTGAACATTGAAAGGAAGGTAGGACTAACAGTCATTGACTTACGATTAAAGCTGCAGAATTCGACTGTTGACATGCTTCATATTAAATGAAAGGCTTACTCGGGGAATTTCCCGTGTTGCCTATGCCAGGAAATGTTTGTCATATTATAAAAAAAGAAGGTATTGTTTGGGCTCTATTGCATGAAGAAAGACCGTTACCTTTCTGGAAATATGACATCATTAATTTGGTACTTTACAAAGTTAAATGCAAAAAAGCGACGGAATGACCCATTTCTGTGCTTATTTACCTGTAGAAAAATGTCTGCCACAGTCGCCCACTTCAATATTTGGATATATTATGTAAACTGCTTTGAAAAATCTCATATCTCAAATCTTTCTGGGAGACGTTGGCATAGTATGTTTTCTGAAAAAAAAATAACTGAAAATTGATGTCTGCTTAACTTTTTAAGAAAAAATGCACAAGTTAATGACTTCCCAATAGGCATTAAGGAGGCAATATGAGAGAAAAAAATTATTGTATACAGAGTTATTTTCGCCCCTGGTTATTTTCGCCCCTTGTTATTTTTGCCCCTTTACACTTGTGAACAATATTGCCCAGTTTTAAATTCGCCAACTCTTATTTCTGTTTACGAATTAATATTGTGTTCTTTGAATTCGCCCCGTTTTAAATTCGCACACTTGTGACGAGGGCGAAAGGGGCGAAAATAAAACGGGGGCGAAAATTTCCCTGTATACAGTATGTAATTTTACTGCATGGAATTCGTATGAATCAGAAGGAATGAATAAATAACTTATTTTTAAAAAAATACAGGGCTTCATTTGCATTGAAACTGTACCTTATTCTTAGATACAGAATGGATTTTCGTCATTTAGTGTCCATGTTTTGCTAAGGGAAACTCAAAATATGTGTTTGATTAAAAAGTAAAATAGAAGGTGCAAAATGTCACTATTTAACAAAGATTCTGTGAAAGTTTCATAAAATTTAATTCAGTGCTATAAAAAAGAGTTTCGAACAAGTAATGGGTACCCCACAGTCTAACGGACGGACGGTCGTACAGCTAGATGAACATCCCCATCACTTTTTAAACCCTGTATTTTAAGCAGGGGTATAAAAAAGTTTCAGAGATTAGATTTAGTTTCATTTTATTTTTTGTTATTTTTTAAGGAAGTAAAAATTAACACCACATTTCTATCTCACGTTAGGTTTCCCTGTAAGTCAAAAAAAGGAATTATGTGGAAGAGAAACGCGAATTTTATTTCTTCCTGATATTTTTGTATCCTTTATTGACAAGACATATGAATGGAAAACCACGTAAAAAGTCAATAACTGTGTTACAAACATGGTGCGTTGTACTGATATTGGTTATTTAAACGATTAAATGCTTTCTTTGTTTGTTATTACTGGAATGAACGGAAGCAGCTGTTGCAGAAAAAATACATAACCCGCGTAAGCGGGTTATGTAAATTTTTCTGCAATAGCTGCGACCGTTCATTCCAGTAATAACAAACAAAGAAAGCATTTTATTGTTTATATTTATATCTGTTTAAATAATCATTTAAAGTTTGAATGAAAAGGTTAATTATTGTATTAATGATGCAAATGTCTTAATACGTTTCATTGATGGAACAGCAACTGATCAAGAAATTTGTACTGGCGACATGCCTAATGTAGTTCATGCAGTGATGAACGCAATGGGTTTTCTTAAGAAATAAAGGAGAAATTATTCAGTGGATGTAAATATATACATGTACATGAGAGCTGACAGTGTTGACATGTACAAAACTAACTAAACCGTTACTGAATCACAAGATTACCCTCACTCCCTGCTACAATATGCTTGTTAAGGTTAAACACACTGTATCCTACATTTTAAAGACTGACCCAGTGGTGTGTCATTCAATACTTTAAAACACTGCATATGAAATGATTGTTTTATTATTCTGTATTTACTTGGAAATAATAGTATTTCAATAGAAAGTATGGAAATTATTGAATACAAGGAAATAAAATACGCACGCCATTGTTTTACCGATCTCATAAAACATTATTAAATAAATACAAATGTAGATTTTAAAGGTTATTTCTCTTATAGATCTCTTAGCAACTTCAACAATGTAAACAGACTATAAATTATTTGAGTTATTGTCCTTGGATAAAATACCATGATATAAAACATTTAATAATTCGTATATGAAAGACATAATTGTATGTCTTCCTCAGAATAATTGAACGATAATTATAAACTCAAGCATCTTTATCTACTGCTTATAAAAATTTTAAAATATTAAATAATTCAAATTAAAATTAAGATTTCAGTGTGATTAAATCGAAATATTAGAAAGCAAAATAAAATATATGGAGAATAGTTCATAGGCCTTATGGTACTCTGGTTTCTCTTCAATCCACGATTAAATCTTTCGCCTCTTACTAAAGATTTCCGTGGAGAGGAACATATACATAAATGAGTCTATAGACTTATTTTTGCAGCCCTACAAATGTAGGGTAATAATACAATTTATTATATAGTCTATTTATAGACCCTATATAATCTATACAAACGCAAACAGTTCATAACACTATATATTCAACGGATTTTAGGTCGTTTTCAACGGAGGGTCAATGCGCGTGCAACGACATTGTGACGTCACAATCAAAACATCGAACAACGTTGTAAACCATGGTTGCAACGGCCGCAGCGAGCTACTAAGCAGGAAAAGAATTATTCAAACCTATTTCAGGATTATTTTTTATCATCTAGACGTCTTACACATAGCGAAACTCGGAAACGAAAACACGCAGGTTACAAACAGTAATCTATAGATTTTTTTTTCATTTTCAACAATGGAAGATCGCAAATGAAAATGGTGTCGTCATACAGCCTTGAATGTCTTATCTATTCAAATCCCGACTATATAATAAAACAATTATGGACCCTTTTGGTGTTGAATATGGTTTGTTATTCACCAGAAAAATATCCATATTGACTTCGGCTTCGCCTCGGTCAATATGAATATTTTTCTGGTGAATAACAAACCATTTTCAACACCAAAAGAGTCCATAATTGTATAAAACACCATTTGTTTCAACGTTATCACTAGTGTATAGGAAATTTACATTTGAAATTATCCTTTGTCAAATAATAGGGCAAAAAACAACTTAAATACTTTCTACATTTTGTAAAAAAGACACAGGTTCAAATGTCTTTAAAATCCCCCAAAAATATAGTAAAATATAAAATAAATATAACCCAAGGCAACTAAGAAGAAGATGAATTTTAAAAACATCATATAGGAAATGAATGACATTAAAAATTGTAATCACTATAGTAATCACTAAACCTTAAAATCAAAATTAAAATAATGCAACAAATTACAGATATGTATTTGAAATGACTAAGTCCAGTATTATTGCACCAAAGCTCTATAAACAATCAATCAATCAATCAGTTTGTTTCGCTTAAAACATAACTTAATACATGTACATGGAAAACATTAACGATTTCTTCCGCTATTGAATAAGCTTTTTTTTTATTGTAACCGGTTGACTTCAAAATCCTCCGCAAACCTATATCCGTACCAGGTGATCTTTTTCAAGCTTTAAAAGCAAAATGTCCTCCGCAAATTGAAAAGAGCTAAAATTTCACTTAAGTCTCAGAATGTAGCTTTCCAGGATCTTATCATAGTCAGTGGCAAACGTCTCTCTGAAGAATATTAAAGCAAACTAAATATTGAGAGAATACTAGTGTATAATTTTTTTTAAAAAATTGATAAAAAATTACACTATTGTAAGTTTACAGTACATGTATATAAAAAAGACACACCGAATTATTTCAAACATTTCTCACGAAAAATTAAAATCCTGGTATTTTTACATTATAGACAGGTGCCTCCAATAAAAATGTTACTATTGGATTTATTTTTTATCAGCATTTGCAAAATTATTATTTTTTAATTATTCTAATTGTAGAGACATGTGCTCTGACGTATATGTTTTAAAATGGAGCCTGACTGACAATGTTTATGAATACAAGTAATCTTTTTAGATCAAGTCTTTCAACAATCTATACGCATTTTCATTGCTACCAATTGCACCCCGTTAATTAAGCAGATCCTTTTCTCCATGCAAATAAAGCATAATTTATCAAAATATCGTACATGAAAAGAAGAGAACGCTTGCTCTCGACTTTTAATAAAATTTAGATACATCGTTGACACATTTTAAGTTTACAATGCTAGTAACTAATTCTATTCATACATGTTGTTCGATGCGGTATATCACAGTAAGCTTGAAGCTTGAAGTAAAAGTAACCAGAAATTCTGAAACATCTGTTTTAAATCTGGATATTTTACTAGAAAAAGACGGTAGTCTTTCAATATTGACTTCATAATCGTCAACTTCCCTTGATTATGTTGCAATACACTCTTGTCGCCTACAAATGGGTTTTATTTCCTTCAATAGTTTCAAAACACAAGTACATGCTCTACATATAAACAACACGCTGTTTGCATACAAAATAATGAACTAAAAATTACAACAATCCATATAATGACCTTCTCAGAAAAAAGTCAGATAATTATTGACGTTTTCAAACTACAATGTAATTGTTATGCCTATATCTATTATGAATTGTTTTTGGATTCTTCTGATTTTACGTTATTACCTGATCATGACAGGGGGCATAAAGCAGGCTTGACATGTTGTCAGAGAATGCTCACTCCTTTATGGTACCTGATCCCTGCACCTCTAATGTTTTAGAGGATAGTGTTAACTCTACTACTGCCTTTTAATGTGTGAATGGGCATTTATCTTGAATACAGTTCATTGTTACCTTGATGAAATTTAAGCATGCTGCATATATAAAAAGGATACTACTATTCAATGTATTGTAATTGAATATGGAATTTATTTTACAAGTGGTATATGATTTTTTAAGAGTGCGAGGTACAAGTGAAACTATGAAAATGGCTTATCTCACGAGTGAAATAAATTCTATATTTTACTACAAATAATTGAATTTTCTGTTTATCATATTTTTTAAAATTTTCCATTTGCCTTTTTCTTAACCAAGGCTAAGGGATTTTTACAACTCTCAGTGGCTCTCCGTAATTGGAGGGAGTTTTACCGCACTTTTAATATTTGTCACACTATCGTGTTTGATATCTATCCACACTGTGACAAAAGTATTTTTATTCAATGAATAATTCATAGTATTGGTAGAAATGTAAATATCTATAGTATATCAGATCAGAGATAGAATCTAAAATATCCAAAGTACTTTGGTATAATTTTTAAATCGACAATTCTTTCAAAGATGGTACATTGAAACGTAAGACGCTTTTGTTCATTTCTTCCATATTTTACGATGTAATTTGTTATTTTTATCAAAATAATGTTTTTAAAAATTTTGTTTGATGATCTTCTGCTGTATGTAAAGTTGCACGTCTTCTCTCCTTATAAATATAAAAGGAGGACATTTATCATAAGATGATATATGGTCAAGTATATTTCACATTTTTTTACTTTCCTGTAAAGCACATGAGAATCATTAACAATGAAACAATTTACTTTGTTATTCTTGTTATCCATAACTTCGTCAAATAATTGGGAATTCTTTCGTTGATAGTTTATAAACAAACAACTGAATACTTCTTAATGACTTCAGAAATAATATAAAGATTGGTTTTAACATAAAGTACATATATGTATCTAAAAATCGATCGTTTTAAGATCTAAAGATATAAATTAAACACTGTATGAATTTTATTTTTTTATAAAGTAAACTTTAAAGGTATATATTTAGCCACACTTTTATTTTTATGGAATTTCCTTTATAGTTAGAAATGGTATTGTGATGTGGCAGTGGAACGTGCTTCCTGAAATGTTTTTTGGGAGATTGAACACGAAGAGACATCTCTTTTTAAGCTTTAGAGATATCTCCCCCTTTTTGAATAAAAAAAAAATGCTTCATATAGGTTTAGCAAACATTTAATCAAGAGATATAAAATTGATTTTGTAATTTTGGATATTGTTCGTTATCTCCATATGTGATACTTAATTAAACATCAAGAATTGTTAAATGTCACTGTCTTATTTATAAATTAAATTTTAATACCCGAAGTAAAATAAATTTTATGATAGAAGAAGAACAATGGAACGAATGAAAACAATATATAAATATAAAGGTTGGAACTAATCACGATTATTATCTTATACGAGGCATAAACCGAGGTCCCCGTGTCGCAGTAGGTGCTTGCACTAAAAAGATCCTTCACTGCTCAAAGGCCCTTAGCTTGCATGATAGTGAGGGAAATATGAAGACTTATTCAGTCAAGAAAAAATATGATTTTTCTTGCTGAATAAGTCTTCATATTTCCCTCAATATCATGCCTCGGGCGAAGCCCTCGGGGAATATGATTTTTCTTGGCTGAATAAGTCTTCATATTTCCCTCACTATCATGCAATAAATGTACATGTATAATGTTTAAGTTAAAATGTAGGAAATAAAATTTCAAAGATTTGGCAATTAATATTCCCTTGTACGTTATATCCCGTCTCTCGATTATGAGAAACAGCACAATTTCGGCCATGTCACCATTTGCAGGCGCGTTGCCAGGCGTACGTTTAAACGCAAGAACGTCCACATCATTTTAGGGAAAAAACGAGAGAGGGTGAGGCAGTCGAAATTTTTATGCTCTCAAATCATTTTGCAATAAATAAATACTTTTAAAAATAAAAGAAATGTTTAGAAACAATTTAGTAAACCATAAATAATATATGAAAATTAACAGAATCAGTTTTTAGGGAAAAATATGATAGTAGACATTTCTATTTCTGAAATCATTATATTTTCCTTGAATCTGATTTACGTATTGCTGATTTTTGTTTTAGATGCATTTCAATTTTACATACATGTACCACTCCAACCAATTAATTTTTCATAAGTATTTTGTCTCTTCAAAAGTCTAAAATTGTTTTAAGTGGGCTCTTCGTATTACATGAACAACGATACAATGACTTAGGCATATCCTTTATCATTTTAGAGTGTTTGTCCTTATTTTATACAAAAACAAAAGAGACCTCAAAAACATGGGTGCATAACAAACTTAAAAGTGTAAGAAAAATGCGATCAGGAGGGTCGAATATGCTCATCGAAATTCAATAGTTGGGACATCGCCCTCTGGATGCTCACAAGGGCTTAACCACGGACCCATTGGGGACATTAGACCCCTAAACCCCTTGCCTACTCTTGCGTCCACATCAAAAGTGACCTGGCTACGCCACTGATTTGGTTATAATAATAAATAATAACAATACTGACATCTTGTAGCATGTGTTTAACAATCATCGCCTCTTAAACAGCCGACAGTAGAGTGCAAAATTTTCCTAAATTCAACTGAAATCACAAAATAATAACCCTGCCTCCAATATGATTATAATTGCGGATGGTAGTGCCTATGATCTTCTTCTATGGGAAACCTGAAATTATTGTCCGATCAAAAAGTTTAATAGGAGATGCATAATGATAATACGTATCAAAGAATCAGAGGAAATCTTATTGAATTTCATTCAGTAGATAAAAGGATTTGTTGATGAGGGATGGGAGCCACAAAGCATAACGGACGGACGTACGGACGGACGAGCACACCCATTAATATATACCCCTGTTTTTCCAGTAAGTGTAAAAATATATATATTCACAGATAATTATTTAGTTTCATAAATTTTTTTTATTTTTAAGAAAATACATGTTCACATTTAGGCCACATTTTTTTCTGATGTTTGGTTTCCTTGGTTAGTGGAAAAAAGACTGATGTGGAAGTGGAACGTGAATTTATATTTCTTCCTGATATATATATTTGGCTAAACAAACTTTAATGCATACCACAAGAGGATGCTTCCATATATGACTGTTCATGGCTTTACTATTCATGAAAGAATATCCTTATAATTTTTCATGTAAAACTTCGATTTTCCATTGTGGGCCCCCTACCCTTGGGGGTCAGGAATTGAACAAACGTAAATGTACACCACCTGCAGATGCTTCCATATAAATATGGCTAAACATGGTCCTCCTGTTATAGAGAAGGAAATATTTCCTACCCCCCGGAATCATGATTTGAACAAACTTGAATCTACACTTACTAAGGATTCTTCCACCTGGGTTTCATCTTTCCTGATCCAGTGGTTCTTCAGAAGAATTTTTAGGCATGCCTAAAAATTTTGATATTTTACCTCTTGAATTGGACATGACCCTTCAATTAAACAAACTTGTATCCTCTTCACCCTGGCTCAAGTATTTTTTTTTTTTATTATTTTCAGGTTTCATTGATGTTCACTCCAAAATGTTTGATACGCTTTTTTTCAAATTTGAGATCAAAAGCCTATGGATTCTGTCAAACGATATAACACTCATGAATGTTGAAAAATTATTTGTTTTCATTCTTATAACAGACAAAAGAAAACGCCTAAAGAACAAACAATGTTTCTGAGCGATTTCACTGATAGTCATTATAATATGAAACGATAGGTAAACTGAATTGTGATTAATATACCGGTATATTATAATCTAGTTTTGCTTAAAAGTTAAGGGAAGATAAATGTTATCTTGTATGTTTTTGTTATGTATGTTTACGCATTTTACGAACCCTAAAACATGTTTCGTTTATCATTTGATATATAGTTCATTATTTTTGCGAATTCGAACCATAAGATTTTCTCTAGAATTCAATACAAGGCAAAGTCGTTGAATTGATAAATGCAACCCTTAAGATTGTTAGCGTAGTTGTAAGCGTGCAAGTCGCAACAAAAAAAATGCTCAGAATTTTAATCTATATACTAAATTCTCAAAGAGAAAATGGTTTTATCAATCTGAAGGTGGTCAGCAGATTTTATACAAACATTTTAATTTATCTGATCATTCTATTTTGTCTATGAAAATTAGAATTATCAAAAAGATTTTTCACCACACCAGCAGTCTATCGCTGAATACACCTTTCCGTAAACAACGAGAATAATTTTTTAATTAGATAACTAGGGGCAGCCTTTCCCTATGGATGGAATGGCAATGTCTATACTGTTGGGAATCTTTCCAGTCCACAGTGTAATTATGTAAATGTGATGGTACTTTTTGCCCATACACAGAGATTTAAGCGTAGTCATAGGCATCGGTCGTGCATAGCCTGCATATATACAGAGCATCTGAAACATAATCCTCCATCGTGTTTATGTTTTTCTTCGCCCTACAACTATAGTCCTCCTGGACACGTTATTACAGTTGACGTAAATATAGTTAATAATGAGTCTGACACATCTGTCTCATATTTGGATCTTTTACTTGCAAAACAAAACGTTAATCATGTTAATGGTTACCTAACAACCAAGTTATATGATAAATCTGACGACTTTAACTTTTCTATCGTCAACTTCCCTTACTTATGCAGCAATTAAATTCACCACCTGCATACAGAGTGTATATATCTTAGTTGATTCGATACGCAATAGCATGCTCTACGTATGAACAATTTCTAAAACGAGTTTAAAAAAATGTTGACAAGCAAGTTGATGAAACAAGAATATCAACAGTCTTAATTCAAATCATCATTTCGTAATTTCTATGGTCGATACAATGATCTTGTCAGCAAATACAGTTTTTCAATGAGTTAAATGCTGACTGACGTTTTTTTTATACGAATTGTTAGTCCATTATTTGTGCACTGAATTGGCTACGGATATTTCCGTTGTTTCATGATCATGGATGGGGGCGCGCGGCGGATGTGACTGGTCTGAAGGTGATGCTCAATCCTCCATGCAACCTTTTCCAACCTCTGATGTTTCGAAAGTTTATGTTTGCTCTGCTCATTTTTGCATTCTTTTATGAACTTTGATATTGAATCTTATTCGTTATCCCCAAATTCTGCTGATAGGCATTCTGCACTCCTATTTTTCCCATCTCCTTTGTACTCTTCAGCGTATACATAAAACAACGTGTGAAACAACATTTTATTATTTTATCACAAGTTTACCCCGATATCCATTGGATATCAATCATTGGATATTTTTTGATACCCAACAGCAGTGACGTCATCAAGGGTTTTGCGTGAATTGTGTGGATTCCTGTATAGAAACAATGAAAAACAATGAATTTGATGAATAAAAAGTTGTGATAAACAAGAGTCTGCTATGATTTGGTGTTTGATATAACTTTTATCCAACTCGTTGTGTGTTTTTATCTCATCGCCGTGGCTTGGGGATAAAATAACAAAACTAATATTTGGCTAAAAATCATACAAGCCACAAATCCTAGGAGATTCTATATTTCTTCAATTTGTCATATCCAATAACCATAGATAGATAAACAAAAACATTCCACAAAATTTGAATAAAAATATTTCCTAGATGGAGATAAGCGGGAAATTAATTCCAAATAAAAGGTTTGCAATTTCTTCAATTTTTCCAGTGATTATTTGAAGGGAAATCGTGATGGCCATCTTTCCATTATTTTTTTTTACTCTTTTATATTTTGCAACAGGTAAGGGAAATTATTATCAAATTAATTAGAAATAATTCAAAAATAAATCAGAAATTAATTATAATACGTTTTTCTTTCAAAAAAAGTTTTAATTAAAATTAGATGGAAATAAGCGGGAAATTAATTCCAAATAAAAGGTTTGCAGTTTCTTCAATTATTCCAGTGATTATTTGAAGGGAAATCGTGATGGCCATCTTTCCATTATTTTTTTTTACTCTTTTATATTTTGCAACAGGTAAGGGAAATTATTATCAAATTAATTAGAAATAATTCAAAAATAAATCAGAAATTAATTATAATACGTTTTTCTTTCAAAAAAAGTTTTAAATATGAAAACTGATTCTTATGTCGTTTCATCATTAAGTTTTATATCTAACTGTCACAGCCTAGTCTAGGTATTGTAGTTGTAATAATGAACACAAATACGGCTGCTGGGTTCGATACTATTTAATATATTATACGTAATCAGAAAAAGAGTGATCTGCAATATAATAAAACATGTATTTAATATTCCTCGCCTCACTCACACTTTTACGCGAATTGATTTAATCTTAGGAATTAAGATAATTTAGAAATTCATTTCAGTTAAATAAAATGATCAAATAGATAATGAATAATTATGGACAAAGAAATAATTTAACAATTATTTCTTACCGTAATCCTAGACTGAATTTGTCACAATATCATAAGATAATTTGTGTTGGGGAGAGAGAGCGTCTTCCCTCCCCAAAGTCTAAGGTTGGAGTGCTCGAGAAGTTAGTATTGGCGCGAATGCGCTGGAGACATAGAAAAACCAGTTTGACCACTCACACACTCGGATACTCTCACTGACCACTCACCCGTATAAATGAATGAACAAGGCATTGAATGAACGTAGTAAATTCCGTAGTGACGACAGAATTCACTAGTGACTATAAAATTATGATGCCTTATCATAAGATATGAAAATGATATGATGATAATTAGTAATATTAATTTATTAATTATAATTCACCCTGTGACATAACAATACGCAGAACTTTATTTCGTTGAAAGATATGCGTGTATATTTTTATTTAAACAAAACAAATCCAAATCAAAGGGGTTTTCCATTGAAATCGTCAAAGCCCAGTTGGAAAAGCGATGGCTCTAGTGATCTGTGATCGGAAAGCTGTGATTTCGAATCTCGATCGAAACTGCCCTAACTTGATGAAAAATAGGTAACAGTTATTATTTTACCGTACCGCAGCACTTGGAAGTGAGGGTTGCGGGTCCGTCAGATGAGGCTCCACGGTAGGCGTTAGTGTTACAAAGATCCTCACTGCTCAATAGTCCCGAGTGCTGAGTGAAGATAACAATCTTAATCTTATCACCACCGGTGTATGCTGAAATCTCTATATAGTTGAAAATTAATCGAATGGCTGGGCGTAAACAAGACATCAATCAATCCTGATGAAATTTCATCTAAATAGAATTTTTTATGACATTGTTAAATTGTCATTTGCTTTAACAACTCTTTATAACTTGATCCCAGTATACGAAATGATGTTTAAAAAGTTGATTTCATTTAATTGCTTGTCCATGTTCGAAAGGTTTGTGTTCGAATCGAGACCGCAAATGTCCTTAGTCAATAAAAAAAAGTGTTCAGTACTTTGAAGTAAAGGTTGCAGGTCTTTCGGGAAGAGACCTTAAAAACCAAGGTCCCATGTCAACAGGCGTTGTCCCCATTGAACTCTCACTGCCCTACAGCCCTGAGTGCCCAGAAAAAGGTATAAATTTACGCCTTTCACCGATAAACAGTGACGTCTCTATATATTGAGTGAAAAGATTTTCTAACGGGACGTTAAAAAAAAAAAGCATTTACAAAAAAAAATCAAAATTGTTTTTTTTTCTTTTTAGGCCAAAACAATTTTGGACAATAATGATAAATTATTTCAACAAAGGTATATGTTTTACATACAAAGTGTGTATTTACTTGAGAACATTCTGAATTATGTGAACTTCTATCAAAACTGTATTAAAAACATGTTTTATGTCAAATTAGTACATTCCATTCAGCCATGTTGCCCGAGTGGCGCAGTTGTTTGAGGTTTGGCTCAAGTGTCGCTGAGTTAGGAGTTGATCCCAAAATCCTTATTATCAATCCATGCATCCAAATTTTGTTTGCGTTATGTATCCTTAATATAATAATAATTTTATTAATGAATTTATTTCTTCTAATAATTGTGTTCTGCAATCTGAAACAAATTATGATCTTCAACTTCCGAAATATCGAACAAATCAATTTGAACATTCTTTTAAATTTTCCAGTGTTCATTTATGGAACAAATAACCTTGGTATATACCTTTTTGACAGAATTTACACACCTTTTGTAAAAATGAAGAAACATTTATTATAACGTGTCGCAACTAAAATGTCCTATAATATATATGTATTTTTACGTCATGTTGTATTATTTATTTATTATTGTACAATGTTTTTATAATTGTGTTAATTTGAACATGCTTAGAAGGCCCTGGGGAAGTTATTATTATTATTATTATTATTATTATTATTATTAAGCATAGAGACTTGTCATATACGTACATTTCAGGAAGCCACTTACTGTAAACTTTAAAAGCATTCTTTATATTAAGTTTAAAATATTGAAAAACAACAGATTTATGGTAAAGATTTGATTTGTTTCCACTGATCCAAATCAAATTAATAGTTGGGGATATCTGTTTTGCTTTTTAAAATTAGCCATTTAACACGTTTAATTGGTATTGCTAGATGGTACAAGGAAAGAGTAAGGGGACATAAATTAATTTCTTCTGATATGTGTATATGATCATAAATTATTTTCAAGGATAGTTATTCTTAGACACCTGTGCTCAAAAAAGAAATTGCAATTATTTTTTACATGCCATCAATGCAATAGTGTTGTACAGTTGTATACTGTAAACTAACTATTATTCGCGTCAACTTTTTTTCGCGATTCGTCAGTTTAAAATTAATCCGCGACGATTAATTTCCGCGATCGAGGAAACATTATCTTCAAATCTCAGCAAAATGAATGGTTCGATTAACATTAGCGAGTTAAAGGAGGTCGCGAAACTCGTGGGTATTTCTCGCACGTGAATAAAAGTTCTACATATGTATATCAGCATTCACAGTTGAAATTACGAAAAAGTTTGATCCAAGTGTTCATAAAATGTTCTCATCACGTGAAAGTTGTGGTGTAAGAATGAAATATATGGAGATAACAAACAGTATTCAAGATCGAAAGTCCATAAACAAAACAAAATAGAACCAAAGCAAACAGTGACCTCCAAAATATCAGAGGTGGGATCAGGTGCCATGGAGGGGTGAGCATCCCCTGCTGACTGCATACATCCGGCGTATGCTCCTTGTTATGATCGAGAAATAACGGAGAATTCCGTCGTAAATTTAGAGTATAAATAATGGACTAACAATTCTTATGAAAAACGTCCGTCAGTATTTGACTCAATGATAAATTGTATTTGCTGACAAGATGACTTAAAACGCTGGTATTCTTGTTTCATCAACTTGTTTGTCATTAATTTACCTCATTTTAGAAATTGTTTATACGTAGAGCATGCTCTTGCGTATCGAATCAACTGAGCTATATAAACTCTGTATGTGTATGAAAGGATATTACTGAATAATTTAAAAAGTCCTGAGTATCACTTGCTGATTAGACATAAATGCTTACCACAACGCTACTCAACTCCTAAAAATATATTGGCATTCAAGTCATATCTGTAATATGACCCCTGATTAAATGGATATCAAGTATTTTTCTTGAATATGCTAATTTTGTGTCTTAACTATCAATCTACTAGCTAAAGTATCAAACAGATTGTCTGCTGTCAGAGCAAATTTCAATTCACGAACAGCTATCAATCTTATAAATCAAAGTAAGGAGCACTTGGTATCCTAGACTTAAAGGATGCAGATTCTCCTTTCCCATCTACTTGTTACAGTCTATGTATTGATGATGCATTCAGAGTAAGGCATGCAGTGGTGCGTTGAATATCTAACCACATAAAAGAATATTAAATATATTCCAATTGCTGTTGCTCTACCTGGTTCAGACATTAGGAAATAAAAAAAGGCCTTTAACTTAATGATATTCTGCTCTTTTTTATGAAGACGCTCTTAATACCAGCAGTACTGTCAGACTGGTTAATGGGACCTCTCCGTCCAATGGAAGAGTTGAAATCTACCGTTATGGTGAGTGGGGTACGGTATGTGACAGGTACTGGGACGAAGCTGAGGCCGGAGTTATCTGTATGATGCTGGGGTATCAAAGGTACATGTTTAAAGCTTCCTATTCATTTTCAAAAAATGTCCCCTAACTTAAGAAACTCAATATTAACCGTTACAAACATGTATGTTTTTGATTACAAAACAACGTTATCACCATTAAACTTAAGCGATATTCTCATTTGAGGATTTTTTTTAGCAAGACAGTTTTAAGGAGTGATATCGTATTTAAAAATCCTGTGTTTACTACAATGAAGAGCTTTGAAGCCCGGAGAACGTATGTTCTGTACTGAGTATGGTAAAAAAAATATTATTATCTAATTTTCTTCTCAATGAAAACAATGAAGCTTTGCCAAACAACCAGTTATAAGTTTGGGGTCAGAGTAACTCGAAGCAATAGAACCCCTTTTTCTCACAATACAATTTAAGAATGGATGGACTTACCGTCCTATCATGGATCTTTTTACAACAACTCTAAAAAGCTGTAAATGAAGTGAATCAAAACTATATTACAAGCAATACATATGTTTGGCTATATTAGATAATATCTATATTTGCAAATGTTTTCCTTTATGTAAGTCCAGGGTTCTCCATCATTTGAAATTTTACTGTGTTGCAGAGTTTACGCGAAGCACTAAAATTTCGCGGCATTTTCGCGATCAAATTCGCAACTGAATCACTATTCATTATCATTACAACAGAATACATTACACATTTCTTTTAAAAATTACAAATGCGTTACACAAATAGTATGGTCGTACAAAAAGTAATAGTATGGTCGATAAAAGTAAAAACTCATGTTCTGAAAAACAGAGGAAAGTTTGGTCTATATAGTCGAACTATTTACTATTTTGAAAGTAAATTTGCCGTGATTTTTGTCAGTTTTCTTGATAGAATTATCGAATTACAAAAAAGGAAACTTCAGAATAGATAAATATTTTTATGATATTCTTGAAAAATTAAAACAATTCATTTGCATCAATTGAATGATTTCGATACGATGTTTCTAGTTATGTTTGACTTTCTGCAGTGCCACCATAATTCTATTGCCTCGGATCTATAGAAAAGATATATTGAATCAAAGTACTGGAAAGCGCTAAGCATGGGTTTGAATTTGAAATTCATCAAAATTTAAATTCCTTATTGCATTGGAATAAGTACATGTAATATTTTGACGGTACAACCATTGGGGGGTGGGGGAGACTCAGTTGTTTAATTGAAATAAACCCGGCTCTTGATTGCCTTGACTGTTACATTAAATAACATCGAATGTAAGTTGTATTACTGTAACAAAGTCTTTAAATATGCACAAAAAAAATAACAAAGAGAATCTAATTTACTATCTCTGTGCATTGTTTTTAAAGCAAGTGAGTTACTTTTATAACCTTCTTTTCCGCACCATAGTTACAAGTCCGGAGAACAAGTTTACTTGTGTTGCGTTGTGGGTCCAGGTGTCTGCGATAAAATCAAATTTATATCAATGTTACAGTCCGATTTTTTTTTTCTTCTGACTCATCTCATTTCAGATTAAGTATATAGCTCTTCATTAGCTGGAAAGCTGTGTTTTTTTTTTTTGGGGGGGGGGGGGAATTTTGAATGCCTATGATGTTGCTGATATCCTTATCTTGAACGTAAAGTGAAGAACTCAAAACCTTCTAGTGAAAATTTGAACAATAAATCATTCTGGTCTCTAGAATATTATTCGTACTTACTGAAATTCAAAATTGACTGTCGGCGACCGTGCCTTTCTTTGTTATTATCGGCATAGGTGATCGATCTATTGGCAGTTGTGTTTGAAAGTGCACAGGGAGAAATGAGATTATTATTTTTATATTATTAGGATTATGAATAGAAGATTTTTAAAATCATTTAATATTTTGTTTTAACTGTTTTTAGTTATTTTAATTTTTCTCCTCTTCATAGAGTGAAGTAGATATTTATAAAGTTATAATTTTTATATTAACGGTTTTACAAACAAAAAAAATTCCTAGCGTGAGAACTAGTTATATATACACGCAATCAATAAAAGTTACTGGGTATACAAATAATGAATAAAAATTGAACTTTTAAATTTTGTATTGAATATGGTACAGTTGAATAACAAAACGATATATTTTTTTTCAATATTTATTGTGATACCAATCCCTCATCCTGCAGCATGTTGCTATCAACATGTAACAAAATCCCCGAAGACTTGACTTCTTTTTTCATTACATTGCTATAATATCAATTTTGGGTATAAGGATATTGCATTTGTCTTTTTGTCATTTTGATGAAAAACCATTCTTATCCTTCATCTCTGACTCTCACGCACATGAATTATAATTTATCTGTACCGAAAATTAAAAACGTTTGACCATTCTTTTTCTCGTGTAATATTTGAAGCTGATTTGTAAACAATGAGTATTTGTTTTTAAAATAAAAATGTTAAATTAAATAATCTTCTTCTTAGAAATAAAAATATATCATATCAAAATTCGTGAGTATTTTCCTTTGACTCATTTTGGCGGGAATACTTTAAAATGCTTCAGGTTTTGTTTTTTTTTCACTATAATTTAAAACATGCTGACAAGAATGAAATAGCCACAACACCCAAGCGTTCAGTATAAAGGAATTTTTTGCATCAAAATATTTTGTTACAGGTTAAGACTACAAATTAATTAAGTATAGACTATCTTTTTAAGGTACTTGTATTAACTTTTTCGAATTACACTGCAGAAATAAGATTTGTGACATAATTGGTGTTTGCCATGCCAGTACTTATTACTATGCACCGTATTGTTCAGAGATAAGATCCGCCATTATATATCCACAAACACGGGATTTTCGTACACACGAAAGTTAATATCGACTGTACTAATTAGCACCTATTATCTAACTCCTACATTAAAAGTAGCCGACAGAGGGTCAGGGATTTCCAGTTGTATATTTTTAGACGGCTTGGTAGTGTTACATAACTTGCTCAGTGGTGCTGTATTTCGTAAGCTTAAATTAGCGCTGCATCACTCCTCGAAATTGAGTTCGTCATTTTAAAATCGACATAATATACATCAATTTTAAACAAGAATAAATATGGGTTACCCCATATCCAAAGATATTCGACTTTTAGATTTAATATGTTTAACAGTGTTTAATGACTTTAAAAAACTGCACTGTCTGGTTATGGAACTGGTGTAAATTTTGTGAGTCCGTAGCATTACGGTCACCCAGTCTCCTAACAAACAGTACACATACCTGTGTCCGCAAGATCAGTTTGCCTTGGTCGAAACACACGTGTGATGGAGAACTTTGTCAAATGCATCAAGAGAGTTCGGAGAAATACGTTTTGTTTTGCCGAGAAGTTACCATGGCGGACAATTTTTTTTCTCTTAATTATATCATGTGAATACGAATTCTGATGAATGAAAATTAAACAATCCCGGTTTTCAGTTTAGAAATCTCCAACCCGAACTCTAAACACTTAAAAATGTATCACTCCGCGTAATAGGCGTCGTCATTTTGAGAACATAATATGCATTATTTAAAAATAAATATATAATCACCTTTAAAAAGAACCATATTACACCACGGAGATAATTTAGGTCAAACAATAGAAGCCCTTGCAAAGGCATTAAACACTGCGACATTTAAGTCCGGACACGACAAAGTCCGGACTTTTAGGTACCCTTTCGAAAAGACCTACATTAGATTTTTTTCTATATTTTGGTGGGATTTTTTATTCTGACCTCATCATGTCAATATCAACTTCCACATTGTAGTAGTTTTCTCATAAACCTCTGTCAAAACATAAAATCCCATGGGAGAATGGCGGGATTTTTCATCCCACCAAAAATCCCACCAAAATCCCATGGGAGAAAAAAATCTTTGAGGGATTTTTTCTCCCATGGGATTTTTTCTCCCATAATAGGCGACATAGGATTAAAAATCCCATATTTGCCCTTCTTAGGATTAAAAATCCTGCAAAGTACATAATACTGGGTATTTTTAATCCCATGGGATAAATAAATAAGCAGATATGGGAATAATGGGATAAGAATGCAATGTCTGAATATACTTTATGAAGCATTTTATCTTCAATTATATACAAATTCAAATTATTTTTTATGTGGCAGATCTAGAGGCATAACAATGCAAAATTGACTGTTATATATCCATTGTTAAACTGCTTTTGTAGAGCTATTTTAATTAAAGTGAGGGTCATAAACAAATACTATTGCCAGAGAAAACTCAACCAAATGACTTGCCAAGAGAAGAGGAGTGTCTGAGATACTGATTTTTATTTGTTAAGAAAAAGTACAATCAACCGAAAGGGGACTTAAATTTGTGCTAGTGACACTGTCTTATCTTTGTTTGCATACAATACTGAAATCTCCTGATTCTGCTGAGTAATGACCAGTTTCCAAAACTGCTTCCTGATGGAAAAAACTGCATTAGTGGGAATCTTCTGTAAACACTTGGATGGACAGCAATTCTTCTTTTTAAAAAACTATAATAAAAAAATCCTTTGATCCACCACAAATATTTTAAAATAAAAAATTTACTCCTCAAGGATCCACCACTAATGTAAGTTAAGACCATGATCACACATGGCATATAAGCTTAATGTTGAAATCAGTTAGCCATAATCATTTATATCCTTTGATCCACAACAAATATTTAAAAAAAAAATAAAATTAATATCCACTCCCCATGGATCCACCACTTATAAGTTTAGATCTTGATCATACATGACATATAATCTTAATGTTTGAAATCAATTAGCTATAAGCCTATAATCATTAATATCCTTTTACCCATCACAAATACATGTATTTAAAATTAATATCCACTCCCCTTGGATCAACCACAACTACTATATAACATAAATATCTACTCCCCCTTGGACCCATCACTTTAAAATTAAGATCATGATCAAACATGACATATAAACTAAATGTCTGATATAAATTAACCACAATCATTGATCATTAATATTCTTTGATCCTGCACCCACCACAAATATTTAAAAAAGATTAATATCCACCCCCTTGGATCCACCACTTATAAGTTTAGATTTTGATCACACATGATATATAAGTTAAATGTTTAAAATCAATTAACCATAAACATCACATGATCATTATTGATTCCTTTGACACATTACAAAATTTAATATTTAAAAATATATCTATCCACCCCCTTGGATCCACCTCAACTATCAAAACAATTACTGGTGAAATATACATGCCTTTGATCCATCACTTATCACACAAAGAAAGGTTACTTAAATGTTTAAATAAATGTGCAATAATTATTAGTATATGCCATGATGATCTACAATAAGCATGATAAGTAATTAAAAATTCAATATCAACTCCCCTTGGATCCACCACTCATAACTTTGGACCATGATATCACATGACTTATAAGCAAACTGTTTGAAATCAATTACCCATAATCAAAAAGATAAAGCCTCTTAATTAGATCAACCTACAAATAACTCATTTTGATTTGTCTGGGATAAATGTGAAATTCAAAACCATGCAATAAACAAAGGAAAATATTGGAACCCATTCCCTTTAGATCCACCATCCTGTCTTTTGGATATTGATCACCAATCTGATTTATTCTCTTTATCTTTTAATCATTATGTTGGGTATCTTCATCATCTTTATGAATGAATATATAAGAATGAAATTTAATTACATCTCGTATGTTTCTCTTTATTAACCTAACTGAAATAACCACCTACCGGCAAAAAAAAAAAAAAAAACCCAGGTACATGTAATGAACATGATGAAATAAGACATTTTTATCAATGCATTCAAAGCTTAATACTACGGTGCTTTATTTACCACTAGTTAGTTTTTGAAATGTATCCCTATCACCATGATCACATCCATCAGCTTGACTATTAAAACTACATTGGATAACAAATCAATTAAGTTTTTACATACATTATGTTCACTATAATTAATGTTAGAATTTATATGTTGGAAGTGAACAATAATTCTTTATGTTTCTAATTTAGTGTTACTAGGGGTTTTGAAAAAATATCAAATTGTGAAAATGTTTGCATTATTCAAAGAAATATACAAAAACAAGATGTGTTTGTGAAACACTGTGCCCCCACAGCAACAAAGTTTAAAAAAGCTATTCTTAGCATAAAGGTTACAGTCAAGGTCACAAGGTCATTGACCTCGGTGTCGTTTGAAAGCACTTAACTAGTGAAGTAGGCATACCAAATATCAAGTCACTATCTCCTATTGTTTAAAAGTTATACCGAAAGTTCGAAAAATCTAATTTTAGCATATAGGTCACAGTCAGGGTCAAAAGGTCATTGTCCTTGGTGTCAGTTGAAAGTGCTTAATTAGTGGAGTCTATGCATTTTATATATGAAGTCTCTATCTTGATCTGTTCAAAAGTTATGGCGAAAGTTAAAGTCGATAACAAATAGAACAAGCATTCTGAGAGTATTGCATAAGCAATACATGTCCCCTACCGGGTTCCCCTTTTTCTTCTGGATGTCATTTTATAATATGCAAAAGTCATGTCCAAGGTAAAACTGAAAGATTTTCAAGTTGTAAATGCCTTAAAACTAATAAAATAATCCACATTAAGACGAAAATTCAACTCATTTCTCCACCGTCCTTTCCTCGCTTCATATTTTTGTCGACAATCGGAAGTTAGCGCAGTTCGAACCCGATCTCAATTAAGCGATTATGAAAAAATATTCAAAATGCCCTAATTCTGTCAAAAATCAATGAAGCAAAGCAAAATTCAAACTTGATCTGTAACTCATTAAGATACACTCACATACCAAAATTCAGCTCAATATCTGCAAGCGTTTAGAAAAAAAGTGTGGAAAACCAAGTGGGACAGACTGACGGGGACAGACAGCTAGACAGACGGACGGACGGACGCAGAGGAAACCTATAGTCCCCCCCGGTTTCACCGGTAGGGGACTAATAAAAGTAGGTCAAACTCCAAGGTCAAGGTCAAGAGGTCAAATTTGGTGGTACCCAAAGAAAGGTTATGTCACAAGTAACACACCTATGAATTATGAAAGCCATAGCCCCTACCACTCAATAGTTATGGGCTAGGTTAAAGTTGGGGGACAAACAGACAGACAGACAGACAGGCAGGACAAAAACAATATACCCCCGATCTTTCGATCCGGGGTTATAATTACAGAACATAATTTCCAGATTTCTTTTTCATCAAACATAGTTTTAGAAGAGGTGTACAAATCCATATAAAGACATTCAAAGTATTGTACCCAGGTCCTTCATTAAGTGAAACTCTGAAACTCCAGGGAAGATCCTAATAAAGTTCAAACTACCGGTATGTTGCGTATGACCTTTAGAGAACTGAATTTTCATTCTGCATAATGCAGTCAGGCGATATTGATCGATATTGCTTTTGCATTGAAATAGATCTAAATGTATGTCAAACTTGATATATTTTTTATTATGTCAGCTACTTAAACTTCCTAAATATAAATTATTGTTAATTATTTAAAAGAAGACCTAAATTTTTATAAAAAGCATCTACCGGGTATATGCAACATCATGTCAAGGTCAGTCAATCCCTTTTAGTGTATGGTTCTATTGATTTTTGTCATCCTTTTTATCAAATGCAAGATTTCATGATAATTAATAATTGAATCTTATCATATGTCATCTGTAAGTCTGTTGGTCTGCTCATCTGTCACAAAAACTTAAAACCTTGGTCATAACTTTTGAATGAGATGAGATAGGGCTTTCGACATGTTCAGATTATACATGCATTCCCTGTGGTAATTCCTTTCATAATGAACTAGTACATGTAACTATGTTTTTAACTAATAATGATTTTTGACCATGGTACCTTGACCTTGAAGTATGACCTACTTTTCAAAAATCCTTTTGACTTTTGATTTAGAAGAGATAGGGTTTCATATTTTACATGTGCATTATCTGTGACATGATATTTCTGTGCATGCTATATCTGACACCTTAATATTTACCTTCATGTTTGACCTAATTCAAAAAAGTGGTGCTACATTACATTTTATGAGTTTTTCACCCTATCTTTGGACTTTCAATAGGGCGTGACTTTCTCGGCGCTACGTAAAAGCGAATACTAGTAGATTCTCATTGGTTACGAAATTAATAACATCAGGAACTTTAAATTGTTATTGATAACGATGAGACGACTTATGCCCCACCTCTGTGTAGTGAGAGAACTTTTAATTGGCTATTTACTACATTCGACCGCATCTCTATCACATGTATATTTCAACAGTGATAGGAAGCTGTGTAAATTTCAGAAGCTAATTAGGTAACGTTGAGAATGCCACGCCTTACTGAAAGTCCAAACTAAGCCTGTAATGGTAATATTGACATATGATAGCTAGGTCTTTCATATTTCACAAAATATGTCGTATATGCTATCATGGCTTTTATAACAACATTTCACCAAATATGAATAATTCACATGATACAGAAAAAAAAATTATGATTCCATAAGGTACTTCCATAAATATCATATGATTGGTTCTTTGATTTTGACGTGATAATTTTTGGTTCACATTTTTTTTAAAGAAAAATAGAGATTTTACATCTATACCACTGCAGCAGTTGATCAGATCCACCCTTGTGAGTACCCATAAAAGAACATAAATCCCCCTCCCCCCATTTGGGGCTTCATTTTTGAATTTATTCCCAATGTCTGACCAAACTTTTATTAGTATCCATAAAAATACACTGAACTTGAACTTGATTAACCTTAGACAGGCACAATGTGACATTAAAATCTAACTGATATGTGACATCCTAGCAGACAAAGTTGCAACTTGTGGGAAAAAGCTATCCATGCCAAAACATATTCCTCCTCCCTTGGGTAAGACAAAAAACTAATAAACGTTATAAAAAAAAATTGACCATGTTGACCATGTTTACATCCCAAAAAATCTTCAGTCTCTCTGTGGTAATATCTACCACATAGAGATCCTTGATTCCATTTTGCCAGAAATAACCCCAATCAAATTCATAGCATGCACAGTGTAATGGGCTAGTAACAGCTGAGTAATATACAGGTCCAGTACTGGACCTGATATACTTACATCACTCCAGTCTCGTACAGCTGTCGTACACATATTCATTTCTTCAGACACTGACAGCAGAATTCCAATGGAAATTTTGGGGATGATGTTAATGGAGTAATTCACACACGCTAAATCAATCAAACTGATTTAAAAACCTGCGTGAATTAACCCTTGTTAAAATAAAGTTTAGTTAACTTCTTACTTCCATCATCATCAGTCTTCTTACAAAGCGCTCATTTGATTTTGACCAAGTGTGGACTAAAAGGCCGAATTGACTTTGACCTAGTGTTCACTAAAAGGCCGAAAAGATGATAACCCAACTGCAGTAGATTTATTATTTTTCTAATTGGAATTTTCAAATCTACTTATATCAACTGTATATTAACTGCTCAATCTGGTCTTGTTCTAATTAATTTTTTTTCTCATAATTAATTTACTGTTACAAGCATATGTAAGATACCAACATTACTCAGTTTTCTATTAAAAATATTCATTGAAATACAGCTAAATCCCCCCTCCTCTACCAAGTTAATACAACGGTAAAGTAATATAAAGAAAATGCAGTATATTCAGTATATTATACCCCAAAATGGTACAGTAAGAAGTCGGCATAAGAAAAAGTTGCCCCCCCCCCCTCCCTCAAAATAGCATTTCCGAATATAGAAACTTGCGTATTTGGGCAATGTTTATTTATTTTTTTTTTTGTGCTTATCAACTTCTCCAGGCCAAATAATTAAAAATAATAAATAAAAAAAAAAACAATCGTCTGGCTCCCCCTTTTAAAAACGATGCTACGTGCCTGAATCATCAGTTGATTTATTTTTCATTTCCATGATTTTTTTTAATTGAAAGAATTAACTATCAATTAATAAAAGTTTTGTGTTGTGCCAGATGGTATAACAACATGCTATATTGCTATACAATAAAATAAATTTTATACATTTTATTTTATAATTTTAATATTATTTTTATTCCACATTGCAAATGCATGGACATCGCGTACTAGGTATGATAGAGGAGGCACATTATTCAATCATTGTTTATTAACTTCGGCGCACAGAGCATGGTCGAACCACTCTATACACAGAGGATTGAAAATCTATTGTAAGATTCACCCTCAGGGCTGTATTCCGAGGGGTACACATACACGCACATGTGTATATTACAGGATTCGGATCCACACCTACATACTGACACCTGCCATTTCTTATTTATTGCATAACAATAGGCGTCTAGTCCCGTCTTCGAGCACTGTCTACATGTACAAGTTTCAAAATGTTAATTTCAGATTTTAAAATTATCTATGGTTCATCATTTCTACCTCATCTGAGGAAGTATATAAAAGATTGCAAGCGTGTTTAATTTTTTAAAATTTTTATTAACAATTAATTTGTTAAATTTTTTTTTTCATTTAAAGTTTTAAAATGTTCTTATTAAGATCTGCTTTTGAAGGAATATAATGATTTATTAAACATCTTTTTTTCCTTATAGGTTTTTGAACTCTGAACATATTTTATTTCAAATGTCAGTTTGTTCAGCATTAAAAAATGTCAGTTTGTTCAGAAGTAAAAAAGAATAAGTGATGGTAGTGGAAAATCTACATCTGGAGCGTGTAGATATTTTTTCTCGGGAGTTAGCAAAAGAAGGATGAAAAGGTTTAACTCCAAACTCTATAGTTGCTGTAATATTAATCAAACATAATGTGAGATTATGAAAATAAATAAAACCAATAATTTTGATAAAATTTCCGTGAATTCCAACTCGGATGAAAAATAACACAAAAAAATTCACGTTCAGTTTAAGTTAATACATGGTCAATATTTCGAAGTAAGGTCTTTTGCCATTTACGGAAAAAAAACCTATTAAAGGTTGTCTAAAAGTTTATGGGAAAATAAATGATACACAAAATAAAAGTTTGAATTCTTGCTTTCAAAATCTCTCATATCCGATCTAGTCTTCTTATACTACAAGATCCGCTTTGCAGAGTTATGTCCCTTTCTAGGATCGAAGATGAAGATTTGAAAATTTATACATATGATCATTTCATTACCTAGAATTATTTTTTAAACTAAACAATAATAGCTAATGTATTTTTTTATTTTACAATACGTAAGACGATAACTTTTTCTTTGAAAGTTTATTATAGAAAAATAACAATTTATAGATTATTGATTTAAATTATCTTAAGTAAGTAAAGCTGTCCCCGGGGAACTCTTGGTTTATAAGGAATGTAATATTTGAAATGTATATGTGTGTTTCTTCTCTTGTTTTCAGGTTATACTGCTTGTTTAATTAAAGTCCTTCAAAAGCACAATTTAAACTTCAAATGAAATTATCTACGTCGCGATGGGAATTCCAGAATACACAATTACTAAAAATTTCAGTCAACAGTAATAGTGTAATTGGATTAATTGATATTGAAAGTAAAGAAGAGCAAAGTATACAGTACACCATCTACAGTCGCCAAATAACGGAAAGCAAATATATACTCGCCGTCAATAGAAACGCAACACCCTAATTTTAGGGGTGAAAATTATATACGGGATATAACTATGTACCAAAAAAGTTAGGACATCTTTTACTTTGCCAAATCAGTTATTTAACAGAATAATTTTTTTTAAAAATTCATGATTTTCAAAATTTCTTTTCGGAAGTTGAAAACAAGTGGGTTTTCTCTCTCTCATAACTGCAAAAAAATTAATAGCATTTTTAATGAAATTATTGACAAAATTTTGAGTTTTAATGAAAGGTTTTGTATATGTTAATTATAAGTCTTGTATGGGTTTTTCCGAAAAAATATCCTTCTTACACTTCATTTTCAAAGTAACTGAAAGCAAAATTATTCATTGCTTATGTTGGAAATTTTCAAAAAAAGAAAAGAGAGAGCTACAGATGCAAATATACACTAATAACACTTTTGTTAAATTTTTTTTCAAAAATGAATGACAAAATTGAAAGTAAAGGAACAAAGTTATACACTATAGATACCAAATTAAGAAAACACGACTTCAATTGAAAAACAGGCAATTAAAAGGACAAGAATATTTATTTCGCTCAGATTAAGAACATTGGTAAAAAATAAATGCATGGTAGAATTCTAATATTGTTGGAACAAAATTTTAGAAAAGGTTGGCAAATCCAAAAAGCTTATGTTATTACAGTATGGCATTTTTTAAATTGATCGAAACTGTGTTACTTTCTACGGAAAAAAACATTTAAATAAATGAATTTATCATTGTTTTGTAAATTTACTTTTTACAATGTATTCATTCTTAATCTTATCTTTAAACCTTAATCCCCATATCCGACCATTCAAAAACGTTTATATATGTCCCTTTCTACCATTCTTAATTTAGAAAACATAAACATTCTTTCCTTTTATTTAATTGTAATAATAATGAGGTCGAATTTTTTTATTTCTAACTTGGCGTAGTGTAGTAACCCTTGGACTTCCGGTCAAAAATTTTTCTCGTTAACCTTATGTATATTTGCAAGCTCTCCCTTTACTTTATTTTGAAAATTTCCAACATAAGCAATGAAAATGCGTGCTTTCAGTTACTTTGAGGAAATATAGGCATCACATCCGGAAGAGAAAGAAGGATATTTTTTCCGGACTTTTAGTACATGACTTATAATTAACAGGTACATAACCTTGAAAACCCAAAATATCGTCGATAATTTTATTAAAAATGCTAATTTTTGGTTTCTGTTCAGGGAGCTAAAAATCAACTTCCGGTAATGGAATGAAAATCACAAAGTAACAATAGATGTAACTTTTTTAGTTATATCCCAAAGTATATAATTTTCACCTCTTATTAGGGTTTGCGTTTCTAATAACGTGATATAAAGCAATAATATATTCCTTATACATTTTCTCGTAATAATTTAAACAACAACTAAAGAGACCCCCGACGTTTCAATTACGCTTCGAATATTATGGAACAAAATTTTAGAATTTATATTAAACCCCATCCCATCCAAAAAGAAAACAGAAAAGGCTTTCAGAGGCCTGATTATTTCAGTATGCATTTTGATCTATTCGATCGAAACTTTCCCTCAAGTGTTGATATACAACTACCGGTAACATATATATGTAACAGAATAATTTTTTAAAAAAATATGTACATGTGTATGTGGTCATTCTAGAACGATTAAAAAATAACAATGATGTCATCTTTTCAAATAAAGTGTTTATAGTTGCTTTCTCCCGACCGACTGACAATTTTCATTAAAATGACCCAAATCAAAACTTTTTAAATTCCCGGCCGTGTGCGATGTTTTCTCTCTCTCATACCGCTGATGCAATAATTTTATACTGTGTCAAGAGAGAGAAAAAGAGAGAGAGGAAGCCATTGATAGTCTGACCACTGAATGCTTACATGCAAAGCAGTACCCGATTGATTTAATTGCAGTTTTAATTAAAATCCCTTTTATTAGTGTTGTTATGAAAGAGATGATTTGCAGATGGGTTTTCAATTAATTAATTCTAAAAAATCTTTTTAACTTTGTACAAGAGCAATCAACTTGAAATCAGTGAATTTCACACCTTTGTAAATATATTGAAATTTTGCCCGAAGGAAGGTTCTCACACCTTTCAGAGTTTAAGTCTATACGATGATATACACATATATTCCAGAATTCATCTCCACACTGCATGACTGATCATTACACGTGCCGTTTCCTGTTTATTTAATCCAATTGTGTATGTACATACCCTGGTAGCTTGTTTCAGAGTAACTACTCTCAAAATTATTTTCAAAAGTTTTTCCAAGTAAAGAGCACATTTCAAAGTGTTGATTGATGAACATACAAAAAATATTAATCATCATTATTAATAGATACAATTTTTTGAAATTTTATTAATTGATAATTATATTGTGTAATTACCAATGAAATACACATATCCTGGTAGCTTGTTTCAGAGTAACTACTCTCAAAATTATTTTCAAAAGTTTTCCAAGTAAAGAGCACATTTCAAAGTGTTGATTGATGAACATACATAAAATATTAATTATCATTATTAATAGATACTATTTTTTGAAATTTTATTAATTGATAATTATATTGACAAGTGTAATTACCAATGAAAACAGTCATGAAAATTATATCTTTTAAGTGAAAAATTCAACATATTTGGATGTGAGCAGTGACCTAGTAATATCTGGTATTTATGTCTCTGATGTAAGACTCATTCAAAAATCTGTTGCAACTTATTTCAATAACCATGATAACTAAGAATTCATACATGTATAATATATTTTTCAATATCTTCTTATATTTGGAGAATCCATCATTAGATTATACCCAGTCAATGGTGTGTTCTCTTAAATGGTCATAACTATATTCTCTTTCAATGAAATTTGGCAAGTTTGGTTTTATATTTCTTACAATGGTATAAACTCTCTAAATCTTACATGATAAATTGTAAGAGATCTGAAATTTAAATAGGGAGAATTTATCACCAGGCTATATGCAGTCATGCAGTCATACCGGTGTGTTCAGTTCCCTTATATGGCCAAAACTTTTTCCTTTTTCACTGAAATTTGGTAAGTATAGTTTTATATTTCTTAAAATGGCATAAACTTTATAAATCTTACATGATAAATTGTAAGAGATCTGAAATTTACATAGGGATCCAGAATCCATCACCAGGCTATATTCAGTCAGTCGTACCAGGGTGTGTTCTCTTAAATGGTAATAACTTTTTCATTTTTCAATGAAATTTGGCAAGTTTGGTTTTATTTTTCTTACAATGGCATAAGTTTTGTAAATCTTGCATGATGAGCGGTAAGAGAACTGAAATTTACATAGGGAGAATCCATCACCAGGCTATATGCAGTCATGCAGTCATACCGGTGTGTTCAGTTCCCTTAAATGGTCAACACTTTTTCATTTTTCAATGAAATTTGGCAAGTTTGGTTTTATTTTTCTTACAATGGCATAAATTTTGTAAATCTTGCATGATAATTAAGCGGTAAGAGAACTGAAATTTACCTAGGGAGAATCCATCACCAGGCTATATTCAGTCAGGTGTACTCTGGTGTGTTTATTCTCTTAAATGGTAATAACTTTTTCATTTTTCAATGAAATTTGTCAAGTTTGGTTTAATTTTTCTTGCAATGGCATAAATTTTGTAAATCTTGCATGATAAGCGGTAAGAGAACTGAATTTACATAGGGAGAATCCATCACCAGGTTATATTCAGTCAGGCGTAACATACTCTGGTGTGTTCTCTTAAATGGTCATAACTTTTTTCTCTTTCACTGAAATTTGGCAAGTATGGTTTTATTTTTCTAACAGTGGCAAGAACTTTGTAAATCTTACATGATCAATTGTAAGAGAACTGAAATTTACATAGGGAGAATCCATCACCAGGCTATAATAATGCAGTCAGTCATACAGGTGTGTTTAGTTTCCTTAAATGGTCAAAACTTTTTCCTTTTTTACTGAAATTTCACAAGTATAATTGGTTTTATATTTCTTGCAATGGCATAAACTATGTAAATCTTACATGATAAATTGTAAAAGATCTGAAATTTACATAGGGAGAATCCATACCAAAGCTATATGCAGTCATGCAGTCAGTCATACCGGTGTGTTCAGTTCTCTTATATGGTCATAACTTTTTCATTTTTGAATGAAATTTGGCAAGTATGGGATTTTTTTTCTTATAAAAGCATGAACTTTTGAAATCTGAAATTATAATTTGTAAATATTAAAGGACAAAAATTTTCTTGGGGAGAATCCATAATTATGTTATGCTCGAAGAGTCATATAATGGTGAGATCCTCATAAAGGCAGTAATTATAGTATATGATATAATAATTTTTTTTAAAGGATAGGGATGTTAAATTAAACATTAAAAAATATATAATTCAATACCTTGGTACTTGAGAAGCCTTATTCTAAGTTGTTTTAAAATCCCTATCACAGGTATAATTAGTTATACATTGTAATGACACCTTAATTAGGGTACATGTATTTCACTGTGTATCCATTCCTGCAGGTAGAGTGCTAGCTCCAAGGCAATCACACCTGTACAAAATTAGCCTCTCCCTCATCTGGAATAAAAATACCACCCGGTAAAAGTTCTCTGCCTTTAAATGACCATTTTTTTTCTTTTTTTTTCTCAATCATATTAAGCCAATTTGGAATATTATTTTTGTTGTTGTTTAAATGTTGTTGAAATATTTAAGATAACTTTCTTATCTGCATTATATCAAGTTACATTTATATCCATATATATTACTTGCACTTACAAAAAGAAGACTAATGTTAAAATGTAAAATTTTACATACATGTATATCTTGTTGCAGTGATGTTTATTAATCAAATTTAGTTGTCTAAAATGATATAATATATTACCTTTACAATATTAAAATATGTAGGAGTTGATGCCTCAGATTTAATTACACCGGGAAAACAAAGACAATCTGCGCATAATGGTATAGGAAAAATCAGAGACATAAAGAAAAACCTTTGTAGAGGAGTTGACTCCTCAATTTTTTTTAAAACCTTAAGTACGACTTGGTTGTGTACGAGTTGACTGTAAATCATCTGAGATCTTAACTGCGCTTGGCAATCGTAGTAAAATAATACATCATTTGATGAATTGTCGCAACAGAGATGCAAGAACTCGGAAAGAAGAATTTGGTGATTTGATCAGATTTTAGTCAATGATTGATTTAAAGACTAAATTTTCAGGATTAATTCACGTACATTTAAATCAATTTAGTCTCATTCATATTCATTTCTTTGAGATATTGGTTTAACATGCTTGAATTAGTTCATTATCATCTCAACACAAAGTGAAGCAACTAGCAAGTGAGTATATAAATCAGTAAATGGTCAAAGTTATATCAACTGGTACAGATAGTATAGCTGTATATGAGCCTTGGGTAAATTCACCTTTCAACAGAGACTAAACAGGTGTAAATAAAAAGAAATACATTTTATTATCAGAAAGAAGTGTTAGGAAGGAGCATGTTACATGTGAACAAAGGTACATGTTACATGTGAACAAATAATGAAATATGACTGTATCAAACACAATAACAGAAGTACAAATCTGTGGCTTTGACACATTTTTAATTGAAAGACATGTAAAAAGTACTGCCAGAATTATGAAGTTCATATCTTGGATTCATTAATCGTGTTAATTAATTATGTTAAATTAGCAGCTGTCATTATAATCATAATCTTTCAGAGAAGTTAAAGAAATATATTGTAACATAGATAACCTGCGTAGACCTAGATATTCATATGATAGATACATGTAAAATATCATTTCAATGTGTACAACCACTGCAAAGAAAATGAATGGCAACTGATGGTGGACAGACAAATCATCAGTAGCAACTCAATATGCCTTATTGGGGGTAAATAACAAAAAATGATGATGAAAAAAAAATATTTTGAGAATACTACATGATACATTCTTCGGCACTAGAAATAAAACACCACTCTTAACGGTGCTTAAGGTTACTTATTGTGGTTATTTCAGATTTGTTATATATTTAATAGGTTAGTGGGATAATTTCTCCCATCGCATACCAAAAATATGGGATAAATCCTATATTGACATCAATTAGTGGGATATTTTGTCCTGTGGGAAAAATAATCCCATTTTTGCAACAATCGTGGGATTTTTTTTCCCATGTGGGAGAAATTATCCCACAGTACTTTTTCTCCCATGGGATTTTGGTGGGATTTTTGGTGGGATGAAAAATCCCGCCATTCTCCCATGGGATTTTAGGTTTTGACAGAGGTTTATGAGAAAACTACTACAATGTGGAAGTTGAGATTGACATGATGAGGTCAGAATAAAAAATCCCACCAAAATATAGAAAAAAATCTAATGTAGGTCTTTTCGAAAGGGTACCTAAAAGTCCGGACTTTGTCGTGTCCGGACTTAAATGTCGCAGTGTTATTATAGAACCCATTTGTTTACAAAATTATATGTATTCAAGATCTTATATCTAATCGTAAAATCTCACACATTCAATTTCTGCATGCTTTTTCCATATATTAGTTATAAATGAAATGATTGTATCATAGAATTTATTTTAACATCTTACGAGTAGACGAGCTGTCTTTTCAAAACAACTGGGTATATAGCAATATATTAAACAACGCTTACGTTTACTAGCAACTACGGTATTGAATGCAGCCCTGATAAATGCGGTCGGTAGAGGGCGTTGATAAAAAGATCGTGAAAATCATCATGGAATCTGAAGACACCCTATAAAGCGCTTGCGCATGCGCGCTTAGCGCTTAGAAATAGACAGTAGTTCAATGTATTTTTAGTGCAACTACCAATTAACAGTTATATAGAAACGGAAAGCAAATTATTTGTCTTTGTTCCTTCATGCGTTAAGTCCGGCGAGGGTCTTGGAGATAATTGATTGTGCAAGGTGAAGCCCTAATTAGGTGCTCTACCCGTTATAATTGAAGACGGTAGGATTGGTTGATAAAGTTTAGATAGATTTATGTGTTTTGATTTTCTGATTATCACAGATCTTACTGTGTCGGCAAATTTTTTACTGTGTCGCACGCATAAAATTTGAATCCTTACTGTGTCGGAGAAAAGTTTAATGTGTCGGGAGCAACACAGTAAAACAGCTCATGGAGAACGCTGTGTAACATTACTGTAAGGAATGCGTATCTATAACTGTATAATTCCAATCTCCATTTTATCTATTGATTTCCGGTGTTTTGATTGGACGGGAACACGTTTAAGAAAATTTTACACATCGATATTTTTTTTTTCAATCAGAACTACTTTCTTGACCAAGTTTCTACATGTAGGATATCGTATAAACAATGGGAGCAGTTATTTCTGGTTTGTTTTGGCTAAATTATGAATACAAGAAACTTCAAATTTAATTAATTAAAACAAAACTGGCGACTTGCTAGCCTGCCCAGCAGACGGACGCCATAAAAATGTTTATGTCACTGTCCCGAGTGTCCGATCACGAGTGTGAATTTTAAAAATCGCTGTCTCAACGTTCATAATACGAAGAAAATCAGCTCAGTTTGTATCGTTTTGACAGGGAAAAGAAACGTATCTCAAACTCTTGCCCTATTACCATAAAATTCATATTTACTTTCTATATTGTTCCCCAATTCCTCAAACAAACGAGAGTAAATCGAAGGCTTCGTCGGTCTGCAACTTTTGCTATGAGAATTGTCGTTTATGTCAACATGGCCATGGTCAAGGACGAACTATTCTGAAGTAGACTCGTAATTACGATATTTGTTGACTTAATCAACATTCGAAGTCTTTATAAGTTTATTTATCGATTGTTTTGACAATTTAGGCTTCACTCTATCGAAATTCATCTCGATTACGTTTCTTTGCAGTAAAATGTATTCCTACGCCGTCCAAAAATAACGGATTGTATGGAGGCCTCAAAGAGAAATAGTTTTAAATATTTTTAAAAATTCGATATACTTTTATTTAGTTTGTGAGTAAAATGTCAAGAGTTTTACACATCGATAATTTTTTCAAAAAGAACGTTTAATCCTATAATAAATACGGTACGGGGTCAAGAGGTCATAGATGTGCGTATGGATAATCGTTTGACGTCATTTCCCAGTTACGTCATAAACGGTCGAGGCGCATTCAGTGGATTACAAACTTGCCGTTGAGTTTGAAAAATAATGCATTTCACATGGTAAAAGTCACAATTAGGCAAATATAATGGATGAATAAGTCACAGATGTAAATATAAGTAATAAGGTATCATTTTTAAACAACTATCGGGCTATAAATACGGGTTAGTACGAGATTAAATTCAACATTCGGGCTTTATTGAATTTACCCCTGCGAAATGATATTCATGATTTTAAGAACCTTTATGAGTTGTTCATAATTTTTCATGAATGGTTCTTAAAGGATTCTTAACAGGTTCATAAAAGTTGTTCATGAATAAAATTCATGAAACCATTCATAATTAATAGTTCATGAACAAATGATGAACAAATATGAATATTGTTAATTTTCAGTTTAAAGAAAAAAACTTAATAGTTCAAGGTAATGAATGTTCATGAATTTTCATGAAGACAAAAAATGTAAAAATAATTGTCACAAACGATCGCCAGAAAACACTCATTACTCCCATAATACAACTTTTGCATGCAGATGCAATTGTTGAACAAGACCCTGATTTAATTAATAACATGCATTTGTTTTGATTTTGAAAGTATTGGATCAGAGACAAAAAGGAGAACATAAGAGGTTAAAATCACTAATTTCTACTCTCCGAATCAGTAACTTAGATTCTTCAGGATAATAAAACTCTGTTATGTACTGTCTAGAAGGGAGATTGTAATTAAATTATGATCGTAATTTAAAGAACACTGCATCAATATTGACAGCATTTGTTTTTCTCATATTGAATTACTTATGTTTCTTCATCATTTAAAATGGCCAGCTATATTAATATTGTGCTTTAAATTATCTCATTTTTCACGACACAACTTTGTTCGACCGAATTTTCTCTATTTGTCAAACTTTTATCATGTTGTAAGAAAATGAAACAGACTTACAGTCTAGGAAAATTTTCATAATCTTCGTAAAAACGTATCATAGATTTATTGACAGCTAAAAAATCATATCTCTTGTCCGTACTATTCTTGGGTCAAATGCTTTATATTTTGATGCAGTTATCAAGTCGCTCATTTTTCTGTACATCGTGTGTAAATGATACAGCACAGGCTGCATGGTTGTGAAGTATCTATGACATGATCAACATTCGTATTTTGTAGTCTTTGTAGTGTATATCCTTTACACTTTCATAGCTCAGGGTATTCTGTTTAAGGGCGAGTCGTTCCCAAGATTTATTTGTTGTCCTCTTGATATGGAGCCGGCCATACTTGAAAATACGAAACTGTGGCTCTACAGGTATAATGTAAAAAATGCAATTCAATAAATGATATAACTTGTATTAATTTAAAAAAAATTAATTTCAGTGAAAAATCATTCAGAAAGTGTTTGTTATTTTTTGTTTAACAACAATCTTGGCAATTCGAAACTATTTCTTGGCAATCGTAGTAAAATAATACATCATTTGATGAATTGTCGCAACAGAGATGCAAGAACTCGGAAAGAAGAATTTGGTGATTTGATCAGATTTTAGTCAATGATTGATTTAAAGACTAAATTTTCAGGATTAATTCACGTACATTTAAATCAATTTAGTCTCATTCATATTCATTTCTTTGAGATATTGGTTTAACATGCTTGAATTAGTTCATTATCATCTCAACACAAAGTGAAGCAACTAGCAAGTGAGTATATAAATCAGTAAATGGTCAAAGTTATATCAACTGGTACAGATAGTATAGCTGTATATGAGCCTTGGGTAAATTCACCTTTCAACAGAGACTAAACAGGTGTAAATAAAAAGAAATACATTTTATTATCAGAAAGAAGTGTTAGGAAGGAGCATGTTACATGTGAACAAAGGTACATGTTACATGTGAACAAATAATGAAATATGACTGTATCAAACACAATAACAGAAGTACAAATCTGTGGCTTTGACACATTTTTAATTGAAAGACATGTAAAAAGTACTGCCAGAATTATGAAGTTCATATCTTGGATTCATTAATCGTGTTAATTAATTATGTTAAATTAGCAGCTGTCATTATAATCATAATCTTTCAGAGAAGTTAAAGAAATATATTGTAACATAGATAACCTGCGTAGACCTAGATATTCATATGATAGATACATGTAAAATATCATTTCAATGTGTACAACCACTGCAAAGAAAATGAATGGCAACTGATGGTGGACAGACAAATCATCAGTAGCAACTCAATATGCCTTATTGGGGGTAAATAACAAAAAATGATGATGAAAAAAAAAATATTTTGAGAATACTACATGATACATTCTTCGGCACTAGAAATAAAACACCACTCTTAACGGTGCTTAAGGTTACTTATTGTGGTTATTTCAGATTTGTTATATATTTAATAGGTTAGTGGGATAATTTCTCCCATCGCATACCAAAAATATGGGATAAATCCTATATTGACATCAATTAGTGGGATATTTTGTCCTGTGGGAAAAATAATCCCATTTTTGCAACAATCGTGGGATTTTTTTTCCCATGTGGGAGAAATTATCCCACAGTACTTTTTCTCCCATGGGATTTTGGTGGGATTTTTGGTGGGATGAAAAATCCCGCCATTCTCCCATGGGATTTTAGGTTTTGACAGAGGTTTATGAGAAAACTACTACAATGTGGAAGTTGAGATTGACATGATGAGGTCAGAATAAAAAATCCCACCAAAATATAGAAAAAAATCTAATGTAGGTCTTTTCGAAAGGGTACCTAAAAGTCCGGACTTTGTCGTGTCCGGACTTAAATGTCGCAGTGTTATTATAGAACCCATTTGTTTACAAAATTATATGTATTCAAGATCTTATATCTAATCGTAAAATCTCACACATTCAATTTCTGCATGCTTTTTCCATATATTAGTTATAAATGAAATGATTGTATCATAGAATTTATTTTAACATCTTACGAGTAGACGAGCTGTCTTTTCAAAACAACTGGGTATATAGCAATATATTAAACAACGCTTACGTTTACTAGCAACTACGGTATTGAATGCAGCCCTGATAAATGCGGTCGGTAGAGGGCGTTGATAAAAAGATCGTGAAAATCATCATGGAATCTGAAGACACCCTATAAAGCGCTTGCGCATGCGCGCTTAGCGCTTAGAAATAGACAGTAGTTCAATGTATTTTTAGTGCAACTACCAATTAACAGTTATATAGAAACGGAAAGCAAATTATTTGTCTTTGTTCCTTCATGCGTTAAGTCCGGCGAGGGTCTTGGAGATAATTGATTGTGCAAGGTGAAGCCCTAATTAGGTGCTCTACCCGTTATAATTGAAGACGGTAGGATTGGTTGATAAAGTTTAGATAGATTTATGTGTTTTGATTTTCTGATTATCACAGATCTTACTGTGTCGGCAAATTTTTTACTGTGTCGCACGCATAAAATTTGAATCCTTACTGTGTCGGAGAAAAGTTTAATGTGTCGGGAGCAACACAGTAAAACAGCTCATGGAGAACGCTGTGTAACATTACTGTAAGGAATGCGTATCTATAACTGTATAATTCCAATCTCCATTTTATCTATTGATTTCCGGTGTTTTGATTGGACGGGAACACGTTTAAGAAAATTTTACACATCGATATTTTTTTTTTCAATCAGAACTACTTTCTTGACCAAGTTTCTACATGTAGGATATCGTATAAACAATGGGAGCAGTTATTTCTGGTTTGTTTTGGCTAAATTATGAATACAAGAAACTTCAAATTTAATTAATTAAAACAAAACTGGCGACTTGCTAGCCTGCCCAGCAGACGGACGCCATAAAAATGTTTATGTCACTGTCCCGAGTGTCCGATCACGAGTGTGAATTTTAAAAATCGCTGTCTCAACGTTCATAATACGAAGAAAATCAGCTCAGTTTGTATCGTTTTGACAGGGAAAAGAAACGTATCTCAAACTCTTGCCCTATTACCATAAAATTCATATTTACTTTCTATATTGTTCCCCAATTCCTCAAACAAACGAGAGTAAATCGAAGGCTTCGTCGGTCTGCAACTTTTGCTATGAGAATTGTCGTTTATGTCAACATGGCCATGGTCAAGGACGAACTATTCTGAAGTAGACTCGTAATTACGATATTTGTTGACTTAATCAACATTCGAAGTCTTTATAAGTTTATTTATCGATTGTTTTGACAATTTAGGCTTCACTCTATCGAAATTCATCTCGATTACGTTTCTTTGCAGTAAAATGTATTCCTACGCCGTCCAAAAATAACGGATTGTATGGAGGCCTCAAAGAGAAATAGTTTTAAATATTTTTAAAAATTCGATATACTTTTATTTAGTTTGTGAGTAAAATGTCAAGAGTTTTACACATCGATAATTTTTTCAAAAAGAACGTTTAATCCTATAATAAATACGGTACGGGGTCAAGAGGTCATAGATGTGCGTATGGATAATCGTTTGACGTCATTTCCCAGTTACGTCATAAACGGTCGAGGCGCATTCAGTGGATTACAAACTTGCCGTTGAGTTTGAAAAATAATGCATTTCACATGGTAAAAGTCACAATTAGGCAAATATAATGGATGAATAAGTCACAGATGTAAATATAAGTAATAAGGTATCATTTTTAAACAACTATCGGGCTATAAATACGGGTTAGTACGAGATTAAATTCAACATTCGGGCTTTATTGAATTTACCCCTGCGAAATGATATTCATGATTTTAAGAACCTTTATGAGTTGTTCATAATTTTTCATGAATGGTTCTTAAAGGATTCTTAACAGGTTCATAAAAGTTGTTCATGAATAAAATTCATGAAACCATTCATAATTAATAGTTCATGAACAAATGATGAACAAATATGAATATTGTTAATTTTCAGTTTAAAGAAAAAAACTTAATAGTTCAAGGTAATGAATGTTCATGAATTTTCATGAAGACAAAAAATGTAAAAATAATTGTCACAAACGATCGCCAGAAAACACTCATTACTCCCATAATACAACTTTTGCATGCAGATGCAATTGTTGAACAAGACCCTGATTTAATTAATAACATGCATTTGTTTTGATTTTGAAAGTATTGGATCAGAGACAAAAAGGAGAACATAAGAGGTTAAAATCACTAATTTCTACTCTCCGAATCAGTAACTTAGATTCTTCAGGATAATAAAACTCTGTTATGTACTGTCTAGAAGGGAGATTGTAATTAAATTATGATCGTAATTTAAAGAACACTGCATCAATATTGACAGCATTTTTTTCTCATATTGAATTACTTATGTTTCTTCATCATTTAAAATGGCCAGCTATATTAATATTGTGCTTTAAATTATCTCATTTTTCACGACACAACTTTGTTCGACCGAATTTTCTCTATTTGTCAAACTTTTATCATGTTGTAAGAAAATGAAACAGACTTACAGTCTAGGAAAATTTTCATAATCTTCGTAAAAACGTATCATAGATTTATTGACAGCTAAAAAATCATATCTCTTGTCCGTACTATTCTTGGGTCAAATGCTTTATATTTTGATGCAGTTATCAAGTCGCTCATTTTTCTGTACATCGTGTGTAAATGATACAGCACAGGCTGCATGGTTGTGAAGTATCTATGACATGATCAACATTCGTATTTTGTAGTCTTTGTAGTGTATATCCTTTACACTTTCATAGCTCAGGGTATTCTGTTTAAGGGCGAGTCGTTCCCAAGATTTATTTGTTGTCCTCTTGATATGGAGCCGGCCATACTTGAAAATACGAAACTGTGGCTCTACAGGTATAATGTAAAAAATGCAATTCAATAAATGATATAACTTGTATTAATTTAAAAAAAATTAATTTCAGTGAAAAATCATTCAGAAAGTGTTTGTTATTTTTTGTTTAACAACAATCTTGGCAATTCGAAACTATTTCTTAATTAGCTCTGCATGACACTTTTTAAAAGGCGCAAACTTTGAAACGCGCGAGACGTTGGAAAGTGAATTGGTAGAGTTGGAGGATTATTAGCGTATATCTAGTCATTCTTTGTCAACCTTTGAAGAAAATAACAGAATACGAAGAAGGAATATCCAGAGGATCAATTTACTTCATAACTGCAAATATCAATGGTGAGTTACAAAAAAATGGAGGCAATCGCTGAATCTGTGGGATATTTGTCAAGATGTTACTGTCTATTTGTAAGAGTTCAGTTATGTCTTTTTTAATGATAATTTTGTCAAACTTTGTTATGAGTACGGATCCAACCAAATTACGTAACATTTAATAATTAAAGATTGAAAAATTCATCCTGTTCACCTATAACATCTTGAACATGGCGGGCAAGGGAAACTGGCTAAACTACCGCTCGGAATGCTCTAAAATATGGCAGTGCCTATGATGCAGAATTAAATGAAACAAATATGCAAAAAAAAAATTAAGTCTTAAGTTTTCACATTTATGAGCATTTTCAGAAAATCTTTGTTCTTGTAGGGAAAAGAGAAGCAGTTCACAAATAATGTTGATGAGTTGAGATCAGAAGATTAAAAAAACTCTGGCTGCCAAAAAAATATCCAGGATCTTGAAGAAAAACAAAAGAAAGGAATGAAAATATGAATCGTAATCGAGCCAATAAGATTTTTTTATTTGACCACCTTTTCTCAAAATCCTTGAAAGCCCTTTTAGCTGATGCCCTAATTGCTGAACACACTTTTCTGCCAGACAGTGAGACTTGGATTAAAAATCATTCCATTTTAGGCATACACTTTGAAATACGCTGAACAAGGAACCCACACTCCTCTTGACCAAGTAAGGTTATGGATTCTGCAAAGAGTTGCGTTTGAATTAAATTTTTCATAATTTTACTAGGAATGAACTACATAATTTATTTATTATCGATATCACTTATCAGAGTTGTTTACTTGAACAAAGATTTTGTTACCATGATTGGAAAACAAAAATTCTGTGAAATCTTTCAAGATGCTATTAAATATTTTCTTTTACAGTTTTTCATTTTGCATAATTTATTACATTTTTGTTTACAAAAAGCAAGAACATACATGAATAGTTCATGAACATTCCTAAATAACTTTTACAAATTATTCATGAATAGTTCATGAAAATGCATTAAACCTATTAATATCATTCATGAACTTTTCTTGAAAGTTCAAGAATATAATTCATGAAGTTTTCTTGAAAGTTCAAGAATTATTCTTGATCATTTTGCAGGCAATTAAACAATCCAAGTTTGTTCATGAACAACAAATAATTCTTGAATATTCTTGAACTTGGTTTTCATGAACAAAATCCATGAAATCATGAGTGTCCAATTTTAACTTCATGGGATCTTCATGAACAATTCATGAGCTGATTCAAGAATATAATTCATGAACTTTTCTTAAAAGTTCAAGAATTATTCTTGATCATTTCGCAGGGGTAATCTCGCGACCAACCCGTATTTATATCCTGATAGATGTTTTAAAATAATACCTTACGTCTTAAGAACATTTGTGTAAAAGCAATGCACTTGAGCGAAAAATTAAAAATTGATTGATTGTATATTGTGTAATGTCCCTCTCGAATTTTTTTTTTCACTCATATGGACACGCTACCTCTTGGCGGTGGAGAGCAGCAAATTTTGTCCTTTATTCGGCAATCAGGGCCATTGAGCAGTGTCATGTTTTTGTGCCAGCACCTACTGCGACTCAGGACCTCAGCTTATACGATCTCATCCGAAGGACTGGTCTCCACGTCCCACATTGAGATTTGCACCTGCGACGGAAGGATTGACTCTTTACTTTGCGACTCTAGAGCAGACTCTCTAAACACTGCGCCACGCGGGCGACTTAATTAAAACGAAAGGAACGATACATAACTATAAGTGTCGGCTTCCGGGATTTGGCATGAGAGTTATTAGGTCACGTAATTAACATTAATGATTACTAATTTAAACAACATTTGATTAGCAAAATTCTAAAAAGGCATCAAAACACACCCAAAGATGTGAATTTGATCGAGGTTAGGTTGAATACTACAATGTAACTGTTTTCACGTATACACTCGAAGGTGGCCATCACGTGATGAACTGTTTCATTTAACAGGTCAATCGAAGTCAAATGCAGGTAAGGTTAACGCAGTCATAACAACGGAACATGATTTTTTTTTTTGTCAAATCCAGTGTGAGAGCACGCTCTTCTCCTTTTAATATGACATTATTTCGTTTAATATACAACTTCAGTAACCGTTTTCTTTACGAACAGCCGACAAACATGCGCTGACTATGGATTCACACGAAAAACGAATGCCCTGGTTATTTATTGATATTCAAGAAATTCATATGCAAAGTGCCTTTGATGTTTATATTAAGTTTACCTAGGAAAAAACGTTTTAAATTCGCATCTTTACCATGAATATAAGGCTAAGTTATCGGTAGTTTATATGATGGAAAAAATAAACATTTTATGAAACTTTAATTGGCCGTAATTTTCCCGGCAAGTCAAGTCCAGCCATTCTTTCAAACTTTGCAGAATTACACTTCATTTAACTCGGGAACATGAATCATTATATAGTTAGAAAGTTAAGTATATAAATACACATCAATGAAAACGGGGAGGTCTGCTACTCTCTTTTTACAGATGTCAAAACTTTTAAGAAAAGAAATGCATATGTATGTATGACATATAATTAAGGAACGTCAATAACATATATCTTTTCAACTATAGAAATACAAAACTTTGCAATTATTTTCATGAACAATCATTCAACTCCTTCATAACTAAATATTACAAATAATAATTCAAATTTAATTTCAAGTACCAGTATTTACACCGTAAATTACCTGGATATACGTTGATCAGTCATAGGAAATTCAAACTTTCAGTAGGATAAAACTTGTAACAAAATGCAATATTTTGTAACTATTGAATCAAATGTTAAAGCAGTTTACGATTAGGAGAAATCTCAGCGAAAATCGCAGAGACAAAGAATTTTGTCTGGCATCATTACGATTCTCAGATCAGTGTCACACAATTTGAGTGAAGAGATATTGCCCCAGCTTTGGCTGCGATTTTTCATAGCAATGTAGTATTCGATTAAAACTCCGATACCAAAGATTTTCTAGCAATAGTCTGCTTCAAATACTTTTTCTATTGGTCATTTCTATAAAAAAAAATCGTGGTAAAACGAAGTATTTGAAGCAGACTATTGGTAAATATGTGGGAGGTTAAGACGAATACCCCTACTATTGTGTTTGGAACCTTTTATTTTTCGGTGTTCTGCTCATTATAAAACCCGATGAGTTCAGGGTAACTCTGGTGGTGGCTCTGGCGAGAGTTAGCGAGACTACAGCGAGATAGGGTAAATTATTCACGGATATGTGGCTTAAAAGTGACTTGCACATGGAGACAAGGTAAACAGAAAAGTTATGTTGCGTTTTCGTTTTCAGCACACTATAATATTTGTCGAAATGTATTTCAATCGATCTCTTTTGATGAAATTCCGACGCCAGTTGAAGGATCCGGGTTCCCGATATTTAGGACCTTTTAAAATAAGTGATCTAAGGTCCTCATTACGAAATATATTTACGTCAGCTGTAATAACGTGTCCAACAGGAATATAGTTATAGGGCGAAGAAGAACATGAACATGAAGGGGGATTATTTTTTAGATAGTCGGTATCCAGGCCATGTAAAGTGTTTTTATAATTGAAAAGTTTGGAAACAATGGTCGATGTGTATTTATAGGAAATACAAGGTGTAATCTTTAACTTGAAATATGGTGGAATACAAGACTGGACCATTTTGTGATTAAGAAAATTACTTATGTTTACCGCTTCAATTCCTTTATTGGCATATTGAAGTTTAAGGAAAAGACAGATCGTTTTAGCTGCATTTTCTTCCGTGAAACGCACGGCTTTAAAAAGATGAATGAGTCAAAATGGGAATAAATGTCAGGACACCGCGATCAATATGCGATTTGCAACTTTCATAAACAACATCATCAATAAATATTGTGAAAATATGTTGTTTTAATATTGATCTCTTTATTATTCTATATATTTACAAATTCACTACCCTGCATTTATTAATTATTACATGTAAATGATTTTTGAAATATATTTGTAGATATTTTATATAATACCATCATTTCCGCATATATACAATCAACATATCCGACTTCAATAGTACATGTCTTGTTACAACGTTGTATGGCACGGTCCAAAGAGATATTTATGTATTAAAAAGAGATGAACAAATATTCAATTTGTCCGAACAAAAATGTAATTCGTCCGAAAACATATCTTATTCATCCGAACAAATATGTAATCCGTCCGAACGAGTTTCTAATTCTTTCGAACGAATATATCTAATTCTTCCGAACAAATAATTAATTTGTCCGAACGAAATTTTAATTTGTCCGAACGAAATATTCTAACTTGTCCGAACGAATTTCTAATTCGTCCGCACAAATATCATTTTAATTTGTCCGCACAAATATCATATTTGTCCGAACAAAATTCTAATTTGTCCGAATGAAATTCTAATCCGTTCGAACGAATTTCTAATTCGTCCTAACGAATTTTTGTTTCGTCAACTTGCTTGTCAATAATTTACATCGTTTAAGAAATTGTTCATACGTAGAGCATGCTCTTGCGTATCAAATCAACTGAGATATGAAATAATGCATTACATTACCATAACATGTAATGCAATTATTGGGTATTGCACATTACAAGAAATACTTTGAGTTCAAGTGATGCGTTCCAAAGCATTACCATTACAATAAATATTGACTCAAATAAGCTATATATCTATTTAAGACGGATTAGTGGGATATAATGGACAAATTTAGCTCTGTTACCATAGTCTTTTCCTTATTTATTGAATGTTTTAAACATCAATATCTATTCACTTTCGAGAATGGGGAAGTGTTCATCAATCAACATATCTATTGTGAATTACTTTTACATATCTTCTTGTGATAACATTTTTTTTTTAGATGGGCATCTGTATCATATTCCTCTGCTTACTATGGAGCCGGAAAAGGGAAAATCTGGGACCTAATATGCAGTGTTCTAGATACTAGCATTGATCAGTGCTATACTTCTCGTTCTTACACGTGTGGACATAGTAGAGATGCTGGAGTGTCATGTTCAGGTAAGAAACACACTGTGAGAAATATGTTTAGATTTCAAACACTTTTTTAAACACTTTTTTGTCACCTTCTTTTTATATGTTTAATTCCTTAACATGTTTAGTTTCTAAACACGTATGAGAAAGTGTTTAGAATGGACGCACATAATTATGTGTTTAGATTCTAAACACTTTCTCATACATGTTTAGAAATTTTACATGTTTTGGAATTAAACATATAAAAAAGAAGGTGACAAAAAAGTGCTTAGAAAAGTGTTTGAATTTTAAACACATTTCTTAATTATGTGCTTAGAAATTACATGTAAACATAATATCTAGATTTAACTTATTAAAACAAGTGTAACGGCAGAAAAACTATAAACACTTGTAAATTTTGGCACAAAGAGCATATTACTTCATACACATAATATTGTTAAAATTTTCAAAATATTATAAATTAATCACATAAGGTCTCTGACTGTTTAGATATGTAGATACTTTATAATTGTTTGATTTTTTTTTTACACAAATTTAATATTTTGATCATTATAAGTTCAATAAGCATGACATACAATATATTCATAACGCAGGGATGAGCAACAAAAATACAATATGCTAGAAATTTTATATCAAAACTTCCTTTAATCTTTTAAATAATGCATTATTAAAGATATTTCAATTAAAATTATAAAATATTTATTTTATATAATTTTTTGCATAAGATTAATTACAGTGTCAATCGCTTGCAGAGTGTTCCATATGTTAGTCATCAAAATGTCAAACTTGATTAACTTTCAGCAGTCCTAAAGCACTACATAGCTCCACATGATATAATATCCCATCAGTATTAATCTGCCGAAAAGTAATCCATTTCAAATGCACAAGGATAATCAAAAAATGATAACTTTAGGTAAATGTATTCAAATCCAAAGAACATTGTCGAATTAAGGATAACCAAATACACTTCATAAAAATACGTTTCTTAGCGTTGATCACGGAAAACAATTTCCACTTCAAGATGTCGCCATGTACAGATGCAGGTACTTTGATTCATACATGCTTTGAGTTCAATCCGGACTACTCACATAATCTGTAGGAAAGAAAGTCAGATTTAAGTAAAAGTACCGTACGCTGCCATTTGAAGATGACATCAATTTTTCAAGTTGCATTGCAACTATACCTAAATTGAAATAGTTATTTTTAATGAAATTCAATATAACCCCCTCTCCTACAAGTCTATAAACGACCTCAAAGGCACTGTTTACATTGCTTATCGTGGTTTAATACAAATCGTAATAAAACGAAAACAAACCTTTAAGATATTGCAGTAAAAAGATGCCTTTCAAATGATTTTCAATATTTCTTCATGGTTATCCTTTGGGTTGTCAGTATCTCTACGTGATACGTCCCTTAAGCCTTTTGTGATTTACTTTGTTTCGATGGCTGCTTAAATTTAACGTTCAAATATATGAGTATTTGTGTTATTTCCGGGAAGATAACTCTGCATTTTACAGCAGAATGTGTTTAATTTCTAAACACGTTAAGATATAAAACATGTTTAGACATAAGTGTTTAGTTGTTAAACATATTTCTATATATGTTTAGATCTAAACACGTCATGGAAGTGTTTAAGTCCTAAACACAATATTTACAGTGCAGATGTAAGAAAATCTTCAAAGAAGACATATTTTTCTTCTTTCTGATGATATATATTTCTAATTGAAATGTGGTTTAAGATATCTTGGTTATTTTCACGTCATAAACTTTAAGGACGTTTTTCAAATTGCGCGTAAAAAGTTTCATGTTGTAAATTTTGAATTTACTAGGGGTGGATAAATGCAAAATTTACAACATATGTCCACATGTAGTAAAAAAGTAAACTTCATGTCAAAGACTACTAGAAATTAACAATTACCTAATCTATTTTTACTTTGAGTAAATATGCTTTCAAGAAAGTTTTCTTGCAAAAGAATTTCATCTTAAACATATTAAGAAAACAATCTAAATTTCCTAAGAAATATTTACTGTCTTGTCAATGATTTATGAATTTGAATAAGAATAGCTTCATAGTAAAATTGAAATTTGATTTTAAATATAAAATTAACTGTATAAGCATGATATTAAAAAGAATTAAATAGCATTATAATTTAGATTTTATTATTATACTCAATAAAAGAGATTTATTGACTAAAAGGTTTTGAATTTTCAAGGGGAGTTAAATGCAAAGTTTACAACATGATAAAAGAATGTTATTTTCACTTTCTGATAAAATAAGAAATAAACAAATTGCATAAGGAAGATGATTCATGCAAAACTTAAAGGCCGAGATTTTTAACCGTGCGGTTTTCTCAGGTAAGGGGAGGGACTAAATTTTACAAGCGTGGCACCCCGAGGCATTGACGGTCGTGCAGACCGTGGGAAGCGCTAATCACTATACACAAAAGGTATGTACACAGGAAGTCCATGGGTATTACCTGTACAGCTTGGTGGCCTACTGTTCATCATAAGATAAGTAGATCTCGACATCATAAATTAAAAAAAAATACCAATAGTAATTAATGATTATTTAAAATTCTGTAATTAAAGTCTTACAAGCAGAAATCTCGCAGGCCGACTTCTGTAAAATAAAATCTACGGTATGATGTACGTCACATGTACAGCAGCAATGACTTGAGTTCGTTTTAAAGATAAATACTCATCCTAGCCCCTTTCAAAATCTTAAAAACTATTCATAATTAATTATCGTGAATATTGTAACAATTAATCACAGCTTCGTTCATGATCAAATTTAGTAACAGTTAGTCAGTTACTTGCCGTTTGTATAAAAAGTCGAGTGGTCTTATTTTTAGCATTCTGTATCCTATTTCAAAAAATCGCGATGATAACGATGGTTTTATACATTGTTCGTCTAACATTTTTTATATTTTAAAATTCAAATCTATACAATTAATAATTTCTTTAATTCATGGTTAATGATGCACAATTTAGTTCGATACTGCGTAAATTTCAGGAAAATATCTACTGAAAATTTTGAACAAAGAGTCAATGATTAACATGATAAAATGATTTACCCTTGAAATGAAAATTCACATAAGATAATCTCAATGAGGTCAGACAAACACTTGCTCTAATTGCTGCAAGACATCCTTTTTTCATGGATGTCTTGTACCCCTTAATCGCAGACTGACCAATCTGCAGCAACACCTACGCAGGTAGGTTAAGGTTACAACCAAATATTCAACTTGCCTGTCTGATGTGACGCATAGTAAGCTATATGACGTGAAGTTTTAGATATGACAGTTTCGTAAAATCGATATATTAGATTGATTTGAGGTCGTAAATTGGATCAAAATATGCAGAGGCATAATATAAACGGAATTTTGTCCTCTCTGGGTCTCCGTATTTATCACAGGGGTAAAATACCAAACCCGTGACGTCATAACTGTTGATCATGCAGTAGCAGAGTGAAAGTGAAAGGTAACGAGAATTCATGTAAACAAGCACAAGAAATCGGCGTTTGAAAGCATTTAGAATGAATATCTTGTGTGATTCATTTGGGAATAAATCTTATGAATAAGGTATGGTAATATAATTCTACAATTTCTTCGTAAAATTAAAGCAGGGAGGGTGTTTAATTGCCGATCAGCCTTTCCTCTGTCGTTTGTAACAAATAAGATGCAAAAGTTCAACACTACGCCGCACACTTTGAAAATTAATTTTTGTTTCTATCTAAATGTTTTATTCTATTGTTTTTAGAAAGTGCTGCTAGAATCGTATGGTTTACGGTAATTAATGCATTTTTTTCGATGTTATGAACAAAATGTTAAAGTTTTGGGAAGGTTTCGTCCGAAAGTGTTGAATATTTATTTCTGTGATAGGACAGTAGGATTCTAGCACCACTTTTCATGGTACAGAATTGTTTTTACATAACTAATATTACAAATTGAAATTAATTATCCCCGGGGTAGTGTTGAACTTTTCACTTTTTCATTAAGGCATATTTTCTAATTATAGACCTCACGTGGTGACGTCGTGGTGAAGTGCGTGATGTAGTATAAGTTTTACACTTGACTTTTCCGATTTATTAGTGTTACATAATTAAAAAAAAGTGTTAATTCGCCGAATTCCTGTCCATGTGCTGCCTTAACCTACCAGCGTACCGCATGGATCTTTCTATCAATCAATCAGTTTATTCGCTCAAAAAATACAACATGGTACATGAGGAACATAAAGTATATACAATGTCTATAAAGTCGTCAGAGGTACATTTAGGATAAATATGCACTTGTCTAGTATAAAAATGCATATATATATATATATATATATATATATATATATATATATATATATATATATATATATATATATATATATATATATATATATATACTGTAAACCAACTTTTATTCGCGTGCGAGAAATTTTCGCGAGGTTCGCGAGAGCCTCGGCATCGCGAATATTTCTCGCCGCGAACGTGTCCTTAAAGTCTCCTTTTCTATCAAAAACAGTTCGAAAAAAAGGCTTGATCGCGAAAATTAGTCGTCGCGAACTACCTTACTTCTAGTAAATCGCGAAATAAAGTCGTCGCGAATAAAAGTTGGTTTACAGTATATATATATATATATATATATATATATATATATAAAACACTAAAAAAAACAACAACACTGTATATCCTAATTAATTACGACAATCAGTAAATCGTACATTGTTTCATTCTCTCAAAATGGCGTAACTTTACTTAATACAGAATAATGAAAGAAAAATCATATAGTAGGGATATTTAAACATATGAATTGTTATCAATTATAAATTTTGAAATATTTAAGCACTTATTATCGGGAAAAAATAATTAACAAAGGCGAAAGCAATACATAGTTACGTGGGTTGTTCGAGAGTTGGTGACGCAAATTAACTGTAGAGTTTACACTAAATTGAGAGAATAATCTTGTTTAGTATGATCAGGAATTGGGTCTAGTTTACGTTCATTCTGGTGAAGTCATTCAATTTGTTGATACCTTTAGGGCGGAATGACTTCAATCTGTGCATCCAGAACTTTTCTTTGCTTTTCCTCTGAGCATCTGTCCATCTTGGGTTATGGTCAATCACAACTACTGTCATTTCCTCCCATTCGTGACCCTCAAGGTTGAAATGTTCCCCAAGGGGTTAATTGAGTTTTTTGGTCCTAATGATCGAACGGTGGTTATTAACTCCTGCGGAGATCTCCTGTTTCACCAATATACTGTTTGGAGCAAACTTTGGAACTGATGAGATAAATGCAGTTATCAGTATGACAGGACAAATTCCCTAGTATTTTGTAGCTGCGGCCTGTAACAGGGCTGTTAAAACTGTCTGTGTCAGTGCTGTGCTTACAAAGAAGACATCTCCTGTCAGAGCAAGTTTTAAAGCCCCCGTTAGGTAATGTGTTGTCCAGTCTGGTTCTTACTACCATGTCCTTCAGATTCCTTGGGCGTCTGTATGCAGCCAATGGGGGTTCCTTAAAAAAATCTGCCATTCGTTTGTTTGAATGGAGAATTGGTAGGTTCTTTTGAAGGATACCTCTAAGGTTCTTAAGGACGGGATGGTATGTGGTTACCAGAGGGACCCTGTCGCTATTGTCTTTTTCCTTGTAGCGTAATAGGTTTTGCCTGTCATGTTCCGCCATCTCATCAATAGCTGTTTGTACATTACGGGCTTTGTAGCCTCTTTTGCATAAGTGGGACTTAAGAAGACCACTTTGCTCCTGATATAAGGCAGGGGACGAACAGATGCGTCGAATTCTGGTGGCTAGACCCTTAGGCATTCCCTTAAAAGTGTGTGGGGGATGACAGCTAGTGGGCATAAGATATAGGTGGGAGTCTGTGGGTTTGGTGTGGAGACTGAATTCGATTTCACTATCAATCAGGGTAGATGTAGTATCTAGGAATACGTTTTTCAAATTAGATATGTCTACTGTAAATTTGATCGACTGATGAAAGCTGTTGGCAAACGTAATGAATGCCCCGAGGCTCTCGCGACATTCCACCCACTTCATCTCTATATCGTCAATGAAACGCAACCAGCTATGGGGCCTAAATGGTACTTGAAGTAACAAGTTGCGTTCCAGTCTGCCCATGAAGACATTGGCATAAGACGGTGCCATTTTCGTACCCATAGCAGTGACATTAATCTGCAGGTAATGTTCTCCATTAAACATGAAGTTGTTCAACTTGAGAACATGTTTAAGGAGCTTAGCAAAGGACTCGGTAGAAGGAACTTGTATGGATCTACTATCCCAGACTTCTCTACAGGCTTCGATACCCTCATCGTGCGGAATATTGGTGTACAAAGATGTGACGTCCATAGTCACGAGGAGGGTATGATCTGGGAGGCCAGCAGAGGGCGTCTTGTTAATGTAGTCCGTAATGTCCTTAAGATAGGATGGCAAACTTTCTACGTGTGGACGGAGATGTAAATCAATGAATTCAAAAATTTTCTCCGTGGGGTGTCCAATTGCGCTGACTATGGGGCGACCTGGCATGCCTTCTTTGTGTATTTTAGGAAGCAGATAGAATTGTCCTGGTCTACAGTCAATAGGATTTAAGGTCTCATAGACGTTGATACCAATCTCATTTTTCTCAAACATATCGTCAAGATTTTTGGTAATGGCGTTGGAGAATTCTTTAGTAGGGTCAGAGTCCAGTTTCTTATAGAAACGTTCATCTGAGAGTTGTCTTTGGGCCTCCGCCATGTAAGTCTCTTTATCCAGTACTACAACTGTAGAGCCTTTGTCTGCTTTGTTAATTACAATCTCATCCCGATTTTTTAATGATTGTAAGGCAGATCTCTCCTCCTTACTCAAATTGTCGGGAGTTTTGTCTGGCATTGAAAGGAGCTCTTCTATGTCTGACTCAACGGCGTCAATATACGACTCAAGCGCGCTGCACTTGTCCTGTGTAGGTTCCCAGGCACTCTTGGCCTTATAGAGTTTGTGTTCCTCTAGGTCGTGTAAATCTGGCTTGGAAGAGTTTGTGAATTTGCTTCGGAGTCTTTTCTAGAGAAGTGCTCCTTCAAACGAAGTCTCCGGAAGAATGCTCGGGTGTCCTCTCTGACTTGTTTTTCGTCGACCTCATGTGGCGTGGGTCAGAAATTTAGCCCCTTTGAGAGAAGTGAGGTCTCCGATTCGGAGAGAGGAGCACTAGATGTATTGAGCACTGGGCAGACGTCAGGAGTTTGTATGGGTCCGTCCCTCGCGATTGTCTTAATGCGTTTGAAGCGTCTCGAGCGGGGTTTACGTGTTTTGTTAACTCTGACCTCTGACCAGTTGTTCCTAGACTGTGGAACACTGTCGCGGAGAAATTTCTTATTTTGAGTCTTGTTGACTTTGTTTGTTAGGGCTGTAAATCTGGCCTTCGGAAGAACTATTTATATCATTTGACTATTTCTGAATGAACTGGTCTTTTAAATTCTGATTTACAATAGCACGTAGCCATTTAGCATTGACCACACCTTGCCCATTCCATATAAATGAAAGTCCACATTTATTTAGAATCTTTTGAATACATTCAATCCATTGACATTTAATACCATCATTTATTTGCTTAATTTGTTATACATATACTTGTACACAATATTGACAATTTTATCTTCTGTACATGTAAACATCTTTGACCAGTATGTAGTCATTCTCGTAAAAACATTGATGTACAAAGGGAATCTTCCAGTTTCTCCGTAAATCATGTAATTTGGTGTAGAACTTTTCAAATTAAATATAGTTTTTAAGAATTTTAAATGGACACGTTCAATAATATCCATATTTTCATAGCCCCATATCTCACATCCGTAGAGTAAAATGGGTGTGACTATTTTATCAAACAAGTCAAGCTGACATTCAATCGGTAAATTAAATTGTCTAATTTTTCTTATCACCCCGTACAGTGCTTTCTGTGCTTGCTCACAAAGATGTTTCTTCGCTTTACAGTATGAACCTGTTCTTGATAGTACAATTCCTAGATATTTAAATTTTTTACATTTTCAATATTTTGGGTATTGTAATAAAATTTCCTCTTTAACATTACCCCTTTGGAGAAAACCAAGACTTTTGTCTTGTCAACATTCACATTAAGTTCCATTGAGTACAATAAGTATGGAATTCATTCAATGCCTTTTGTAAATCATCAGCAGATTCTGCCAATATAACAGTGTCATCAGCATAAAATAAAATCAAAAGTTTTAAATGTAGTAATAATTCATCTTCGATTTCTTTACTAATATAATTTCTAAAGCTATGAAATTGAAGGGTGTGTCTTTGACATTTCTTATAAAAATCCCAAATGTGTTTAATTCGATTCAGATCCAGAGATTTCGCAGTGCATCACACAGTTACTAGTACATTTTGGGCGTTTAGCACGTACGGGTACCACTTTAAGGATGATTCAGGCTCTTTGAGAGGATATAAAGATCTGCCATGAGCACAAATATCTATTTATTTTCTTACCATCAGAGTTGTTTAAAAAAAATTAAAATTGTTTCAGGACATTGTAAGATTCTTCTATCATCTAACTTAACGATATGCTGTTCTTTTTTATGAAGACGCACTTTATACCAGCAGTACTGTCAGACTGGTTAATGGAACTTCTCCGTCAAATGGAAGAGTTGAAATCTACCATTCTGGTGATTGGGGGACTGTATGTGACATGCACTGGGACGAAGATGAGGCCGGAAATATCTGTATGCTGCTAGGGTATCCAAGGTACATGTTTAAAGCTTTCTAGTCATTTAAAACGAAGTATTGCTTAAGAATCTAAATATTAACCGTTAAAAACATGTATGTTATTGATTACATATCAATGTTATCACCACTAAACTCAAGCGATATTCTCATTTGAGGATTTTTATTTAGCATGACAGCTTTAAGGAGTGATATCGTATTTAAAAATCCTGTGTTTACTAAATGAAGAGCTTTGAAGCACGGAGAACGTATGTTTTGTACTGAGTATGGTAAAAAAATCTAATTTTCTTCTCAATGAAAAAAAATGAAGCTTTACTAAAAAACCAGTTATAAATTTGGGGTCAGAGTAACTCGAAGCAATAGAACCCCTTTTTCTCCCAATACAATTTAAGAATGGATGGACTTACCGTCCTATCATGGATCTTTTTACAACAACTCTAACAAGCTGTAAATGAAGTGAATCAAAACTATATTACAAGCAATACATATGTTTGGCTATATTAGGTAGAATATTTGTGTAAAAGCAATGCACTTTTGCCAAAAATTAGCCAATTGAAGGATCGGGGTTTCCTATATTTAGGACCTTTTAAAATAAGTGATCTAAGGTCCTCATTACGAACTATATTTACGTCAGCTGTAATAACGTGTCCAGCAGGAATATAGTTATAGGGCAAAGAAGAACATGAACACAAAGAGAGATTATTTTTCAGATAGTCGGGATCCAGGCCATGTAAAGTGTTTTTGTAATTGAAAAGTTTGGAAGCAATGGTCGATGTGTATTTGTAGGAAATACAAGATGTAGTATTTAACTTGAAATATGGTGGAATACAAGACTGGACCCTTTTGTGATTAAGAATATTACTTATGTTAACCGCGTCAATTCCTTCATTGGCATATTGAAGTTTAAGGAAAAGGCAGATCGTTTTAGCTGCACTTTCTTCCGTGAAACGCGCGGATTTATAAAGACGAATGGGTGAAAATGGGAATAAATGTCAGGACACTGCGATTAATATGCGATATGTTGTTTTAATATTGATCTCTTTATTATCCTATCTACTTACAAATTCACTACCCTGCATTTATTAATTATTAAATGTAAATGATTTTTGAAATATATTTGTAGATATTTTATATAATACCATCATTTCCGCATATATACAATCAACATATCCGACTTCAATAGTACATGTCTTGTTACAACGTGTGTATGGCACGGTCCAAAGAGATATTGTATTAAAAAGAGATGAACAAATATTCAATTTGTCCGAACAAATATCTAATAACGAGTTTCTATAACAGTTTACATATTTTTTAACTTTAAGTCCGTCGGATGGGACGTTAAGTGGTGCCCCGTGTCAAGGATAACAACCCCCTTGGCACGTAAAAGACCGTTTCTCTGGAGTTTGAAAAAGAGTAGGCTCATTGGGGGCCGCTAGAGAAACCAAAAACTTTCACAAAACCGGTCAATAAACAAACTTGTCCGCCGAAATATGGCTGAAATATTGCCGCCTCGGCGTTAAACAATATAAATCAATCAATCAATCAATAACGAGTTTCTAGTTCGTCCGAACGACTATCTAATTCGTCCGAACAAATATCATATTTGTCTGAACGAAATTCTAATTTGTCCGAACGAAATTCTAACTTGTCCGAACAAAATTCTAACTTGTCCGAATTTCTTATTCGTCCGAACAAATATCATATTTGTTCCAACGAAATTTTAATTTGTCCGAACGGAATTTTAACTTGTCCAAACGAATTTCTAATTCGTCCGCAAAACTATCATATTTGTCTGAACGAAATTCTAATTTGTCCGAACGAAATTCTAATCCGATCGATCGAATTTCTAATTTGTCCTAACGAATTTTTGTTTCATCAACTTGCTTGTCAATAATTTACCTCGTTTAAGAAATTGTTTATACGTAGAGCATACTCTTGCGTATCGAATCAACTGAGATATGAAGTAATACATTACATTACCATAGCATGTAATGCAAGTTTTTGGATATTGCACATTATAAGCAATACTTTGAGTTCAAGTGATGCGTTCCAAAGCATTACCATTACAATAAATATTGACTCAAATATGCTATATATTTCATTAAGACGGATTAGTGGGATATAATGGACAAATTTAGCTCTGTTACCATAGTCTTTTCCTTATTTATTGAATGTTTTAAACATCAATATCTATTGACTTTCGAAAATGGAGAAGTGTTCTTCAATCAACATATCTAATGTGAATCGTATTTGTTTTTTAAAGATAAATTCACTCTTTTACATATCTTCTTGTGATAAAATTTTTTTTCAGAGGTAAATCTGTATCATATTCATCTGCTTACTATGGAGCCGGAAAAGGGAAAATCTGGAACCTAAGATGCAGCTATCTAGATACCAGCATTGATCAGTGCTATCTTTCTCGTTCTTACACGTGTGGACATAGTAGAGATGCTGGAGTGTCATGTTCAGGTAAGAAACAGATGTAAGAAAATCTTCAAAGAAAACATGTTTTGTCTTCTGTTGATATATATTTTTAATCAAAATTTTGACCCAATTTTATTCAACCCATATATGTCTGTTCTTCACTCAGGCGTGTAAAATACAGAAAGTACAATCAGCGATCACAAAGCGACATACATTTTCTCAAATCTACTGTTAATCTAAACCAATCGTACGAACGCAAAGTGTGGATATATAAAAATGCAGACATGGACAAACTAAATTCACTCATTGAAAATACCGATTGGGTGAATCTCATTTGTAATGCACAAAATGTTGATCAAGCAACGGAAAACTTCTCTTTGACATTTATGAATATAGTTAGACAAAGTATACCTGAACAATCTGTTATTATACGGCCCAAAGATAAACCATGGTTTGATTCTGCATTGCGCAAAACTCTTCGAACAAAAAATAGACTTAAGCGAAAAGCCCAAAAAAGCAAAAAAGAATCTGATTGGACAAATTTTAAACAATTGAGGAATAAGTTTAATAATATGAAAAAAACATGCAATTGAAAATTACAACAATAATCTAGAATTACACCTTACGGATGCCAGCAAAACAACTCGAAATTATACTGGAAAATTCTGAAGGATGTTTTTAAAACCAAAACTGCCTCTGATATTCAACCATTACAATATACAACTGAAAGTGGTCGTACAGATATTGCTTATTCAAACGAAGAGAAAATAGATGCACTTAATAACTATTTTACATCTGTATCATGTGTTGATGATAATGGGTTAGAATTACCTGAGGCATATCATATATATGGCAAGCCCTTTTACTATTTATTCGTAAAATATTTTTTTCTTTCAATTTGAGAGATATCTCTCTAACATAGAGAGATATCTCTTTAGCCTATAAAGATATCTCTTTGACTAATAGAGATACCTCTTCAAACAAAAGAGATATCTCTTTTTGAAAGAGAGATATCTTCATAAGCTACAGAGATATCTCTTTCAGCGAGAGAGATATCTCTTAAAGTTAGATAGATATCTCTTTAACAAGTTTAAGAGAGATATCTCTCTTAGTTAGAGAGATATCTCTATATATTTTCAAAAAGAGATATCTTTCTAAACTAAAGAGATATCTCTTTTAATGAAAGAGATATCTCTTTTCAAATCACCCTTAAAATAACATAATTAATTCTCCAGTTGAAAAGAAAAGTGAAACAGGAAGTAATGTTTGTTAAGTCGTTCGTTTTTTGATTATTGAAAAGAAGAGGAGAAAATGGATTGATGGATTGATTGATACAGGTAAACAACGTTTAATCGCTTTATTGTTCTAGTAAATGACGTACATATATGCTATTCCAAATGGGTCACGAGCATTTTAAAGCATAAAAGTAAGTTGAAATAGTGTTTTTAAATTAAAACGTTCCCCAAAGATTGGTTCCATGTATTGATTGAAATCAGGCACATAGCATCGTTTTTGAAAGGGGGCAACCAGAGAGATTTGTTTTTTATACTTACCAGTAAAAGTTGACCAAACTCGATAATCCTATTTCGGGGGGGGGGGGGGGGGGGGTGTTAGTGGCCATCTTATTTCAAGACCAAATATTCCTTTCATTTCCAATTATTATTGCATAAAGTACTACATTTCCATGATATCACTATACTGTTATTCTATACTGTGGTAAGAAGTGGGGGGAACAAACTATTTAATGCACATTCTCAATAGTAGAGGTTTTGTTGGGAAAAAAGGGGGGCAAGGCGCCCTTGCCCCCCCCCCCCCCCCCGTTACTACGTGCCTGGATTTAGCTTACGGGACAGCTGAGGTCGAGATATAGAATGCAAAGTCAATTAAAACAAATAGGAAATGCATGTAACCAAATTCATCAATCACGGAAATACAGGATTGATTACTACATCCATAAACACAATCCTGATAGAATGTTCTTCTTTAATTTGATAATAATCCAGAAATAAAAACGTCCAACATTACTTCTTTCATATACACAGGGATGTATATACTCATTTTCAATATTAACTGTTGGACGTTAAACAACACACAAGTCATGTACAATCAATATACTAACTGTAAAACCTTATGACCCCCTCCCCAAATACTAGTACTCTTACAATTAAGAGACAGACAAATAGCTAGAACAATCAAACGATGTCTCCCAACAGGCTCGCACTGGGTCCATCATTCAATGATGGAACATTTTATCTACTTTTGTCATCATATATTTTACAGGGATCCAGGAAGTACTGAAAAAGGGACAAAGATTCGACTGGACGTGTCATTCATTTACATGTACCAGTATAGATCTGTTACTGAGGCATATCCAATAATTCTTATACTCATGAAGAGTGTGGCAACTTCAAAGTAGTTGTTGCTAGGGCTCATTTTAAATCAAGTACAGGATAAATTTTTGGGCTGCACTTTTCTTAACTTCCATATTTCAATTTTACTAGTTCAGTATCAGGTTCACAAAAGCTCACACACCATGGTGTTAAAATCAATGGACCATAATGCTAGTTAAATTTGTCATATTGCTTTCTTATTAAATTATCAATTTGAAATTTGATCGGTAAAAAACATTTGTTAACAAGCATAATTCCCCTACTGTTTGCCTATCATTACATCCCAACGATTGAAAATATATGTTGATAGGTTCTCCACAAAAATTGCTAACTGTGCAGAATGTAACTTGTTTGCACATTTGTTTCAACGAACGACATTTTCTTAACAATCCTTCAGTATAACAAGACAAATATTGGATGCTTATTTTAATACACTATAAATAAACATCAAGGACAAATTTAAGGAAGTTTAATTTTTGTGTATTTGGTTGTTACATGTGTAATTAGTTGTGTGTGTATATATATATATATATATATATATATATATATATATATATATATATATATATATATATATATATATATATATATATAGGATGTACACAAGCATTTTATAACATTGTTAACATTCAAGAAAGCATTCACGTAATTTCTTGTAGATGCTCACTTCTAGGATGTTTCCAGGTTCTTGTTAAAAGTGTTTTATATGGCATCATTCAGATACAAATACTTTGCCAGTGGAACTGTGACATCAATCAGCTGCTCATGCCACAGCTAACTGGCAGAGAATTTCCTTTGGGACAAGCAAACTGTTTCAAACATTTTACACCTGCAAGTTAGTACTTATGCAGTTTTGTTTGAAGGAAGCTAAAGGCTAATGATTACTGAAAATACAAGCCAAATGAAATACAAAAGTGTTGATACAAGTCATTTGAATTTTTATTTCTTTGCAGGTAGTGATGAGTGTACTGGAAGGTTTTTTCAGGATCTCTTCCAACATCATAGGTACAACTAGTCACTGTGCTTGGTTGGTTATATAAGCCGGCATATTGTTATGGCGGTGACATATGTAGCTCCAAATGATGCTTGACTGTTTTTCTTCAAATTATAAGTAAACCTGGATTGATCTATGACGCAGTAATATAGAGCCATGTCCATTTTTTAAATTCTATCTCCCACTGTCACAAAAGTACTGAAATAAAAATGATTTGATTTTAGATATATTTTTTGGTTTATATATGTAATATAAAATTCTACAGAAATTCAAATATTAAAACTACTTCAAAACAAGATTTGTTTGTGAAACACTTTGCGCCCGGCGACAACAAATTCGAAAAAAATATTTTTAGCATATACGTCACAAAGTCATTGAAATTGGTGTCAATTGAAAGAGCTTAATTAGTGGAGTATGCATATCAAATATGAAGTCTTCATCTTTAATGGTTCAAAATGGTATTTATAGCATTAAAGTCACAGTAAAGGTCACAAGGTCATTGACCTTGGTGTCATTCTAAAGAGCTTAATTAGTGGAGAAGGCATCCAAAATATGATGTCTCTATTTTTAATGATTCAAAAGTTATAGCGAAAGTTCAAATACTGTATACAGGGTTATTTTCGGCCCGTATTATTTTCGCCCTTACACAACTGAAAACAAGTTTGGCCTATTTTAAAATAGCCCAAAAAGATATTTGTTTAAGATATTATACAGTTTACTTTGAATTTGTCCCGTTTTAAATTCGCCCACGCCAGACTTGGGCGAAAGGGGCGAAAATTAAATGGGGGCGAAAATTTCCCTGTGTACAGTAAGCTATTTTAGCATATAGGTCACAGTCAAGGTCACAAGTCATTGACCTTGGTGTCTTTTGAAAGAAGTTAATTAGTGGAGGATGCATATTAAATATGTAGTCTTTCTCATGGTTCAAAAGTTAAGGCAGAGGTTAAAGTTGGCAACAGACAGGACAAAAGCAATATACACCTCGGATCCGGGCACATCAAAAGAAAAGTGGGAAACTTTACTAGACGAGTCAATCTCAGAAAAAGAATGGAAATTAATGCATGTAACCAAATTCATCAATCAAGGAAATACAGAAATTAATGCGTTTCTCAGGGAGGGGGTACAAAGTGTAATTTGGAGTAAGATACCTTGTGTTATTACATGTATACTGTGGGTTAAAAATTTAGTACTGAAACAAGTCCCTTTGGGCAAAAAATATGAATAGAACATCTTATGAAATACTCAAATAAATCTCAATTGCTACAAACATTTAATACACAAAAAAGTTAATCCACAGACATACGAAAGGTTAAACTCTACTGAAAAATACATATATTAAAAAAAAATATTTACCCAAACAAAAGTGATGCAGCCACACTATGACGTTAGTACCCATCGAACACTAACAAAACTCCTCCTCTACAATCAGCTGATAAAAACATTATCGTCCTCGGATTCAAGAAAATTCTCTTAATAAATTAAGGCAAAGATGATTACAAAACTATTTCATTCGCTTGAGAATAAAACACTTCATTTTCCCTCAAAATAAACAAGAAACGGATGACACTCTGATTTGTTTAGCTGTACTTCGATCGAAATTTTCCTGGTGGACGCTCGCACCAAAGTTTTTATAACATCGTAAGTCGATAAACCATTCCGCTTTGTAAAACTATTCAACTTTCCCCCGAAAGCTTTGCGTAATCCAGAAACATGCTTTTGAACTCAATACACAACTCCACAAGGAAGTGAGGTACCCCGCGTATGCTGCCCAAAAGTCGTGAACACCGACACTAGTAAACTTAATTTATTCTCTATGAATAAACCGTAGATGCTACAATGACAAAACATAAACAGTTCAATGTAGCATAGAATTCAATTCATCGTAGATAGAGAAAGAAATGCACTATTTCTCAGTTATATAAAGAAGAATATGAAATTACAAATATACATACTCTATGGGGGCTGTAAAACACCAACGTTACAAGTGCTCATGGAGCGGAAATAGTACATAAAACCAAACCAAATACGTAAAAAAAAATTGCCGGAACGGAACACCGCAAGTTATGTGACGAGCACTTTCAGATCCTGGACCGAATTTTCTCAGCTTTTAAAATACTTACAGTAAAAGGAGAAGTAATTTCAAATGGAATTTAAATAAAAATATTGAAGAGAGATATCTCCTTACAATAAAGAGATATCTCTTTTTGCTTGAGAGATATCTCTTGTAGACAATTTTTTAGAGATATCTCTTTCACTTTGAGAGATATCTCTCAAGAGAAACTTAGAGAGATATCTCTTTTACTTTAAGAGATATCTCTAAAAGTGAAAAAGATATCTCTCTAGGTGAAAGAGATAACTCTTTAACCAGAGATATCTCTTTTCACGAAAGAGATATCTCTTAAAGTAAAAGAGATATCTCTCTAAGTATAAGAGATATCTCTTTAAGTTGGGAGATATCTCTATTTTTTAAGAGATATCTCTCTAAAATGAGAGATATCTCTCTAAAATGAGAGATATCTCTGTAATTTGAAGAAAAAATTTATTTTCCGAATAAATAGTAAAAGGGCTTGCCATACAATTGACACTCTGTGACTCTAGCAAAATAACTGTTGCTCTTTAGGTGTAAATGCCTCGGGATTTGTTAATCCTTTACCAATGACTTTATTTGTACAATTTCTTTGTAACCTCTTTCATGTCCATTTTATCAACAAAAAAAAACACCTGTCCATCAAATAACTCAACTAGTGTCAAAAAACAATTATTGTTTACTCTTAATCTTACAAATATATACGTCCATTATAATTTCTTCAGTTTGGAGGCCCGACGGCTTTACCGGCCACGTCCAACTCGATTAAGTCTCGTAAGATATTGTTAAAATTCATGTTTGTTATTCACCATCGTCTTTGATAAATTCAGAAACCCGATTAACCAATTCTTGGACTTTATTTTGGAAAACCATAAGGGAAATGGCACCTTTACCCTTTGCGTTTTATTACGGCCAACTACTTCGTTATACCCGCCAACATTCCTTCTTCCCCGTTGGCGCTAAACAACGGATTTATAGTCCAGGAATTACATTTAAAATTTATGACCAAAATCTAACTGGTTATAGTAATTTGACTTTTCCACTGGGCGTATTGTCTAGAAACCGTTTGTAAGAGAGTCTTTGAAAGAGAAAGTAGGACAGCTCATAACAATGAACACGTCACATGGATGGTCACGGAGTAACAGATAGAAACAGATGTCCATTTTTTTCCCATAAAAGACAGACAAATGACTGGGTTTATGTTACATGATAATTCGTAAACAAGGAGTGCCGGTATGGCGGAAACTTTTAAGTTATTTATACTTTCAGGCTAATCAACCCACTGACATGATTGTCGTCAACAGAGTCTGTGTTAAAAGTTGATTTTTTTGCACACTAATTTGTGCGTTTCAATGATATATCATCTCAGCGTGTTTATAAATACATGTATTAATAAAACAGTGTGCGTTTCTAGTTTTCCTCTTTTACATGTATACTCTGTCTAGTTCAGTAGCCAGTAACGATTGTGGAGACTTGCCAAAGTTTTTGAGTCCCGGGCAACAGGAAAGATAACTCCAAAAAGGAACTTTGATACCAATGATTTTGAAAATATTTTTTCTACATTAGTGCATTTAATTTTAATTCAATTTTTTGGTGTAATCTAATTCATTGATGTTTCTTCTATACAGCATGAGTGTTTCTTAATTTTTCACTGGATGTATTTGTGAGAAAATGAGTTTTATTTATTTTTTATAAATTAAATTAATTTCTCTAAAAATATATTGATCGATAAAATTAAATTTTTATGGTTATTCTGTGACCATAATTTTTAAAAGTATATGATAGGGTAAGACAAAATTTTGGTTCTACGAATATAAAAGCCTTGGGAAAAATATTTTGAAACTTGTGAAATTTTTATTTTAAAAATACGTATAAATTACATTTTTAGAGGTTGATATGCTTGTTAAAAGTAATCCTCAATAATATGAGAACATAAGCTGTATGTGTGTGGAGGACCCTTAAACAACAATCCTCACATCAAAATTTGAGAAAAAAAACAGGTTTCACAATTAGAGTTTTTGAGAAAATTACAAGAGCATTAATGAATACCGGTATTTGTTGAAATAAAATTAAATTCATTTATTTTGAGAAGAATAAGATAACTAGAAGTAATCAAATTCAGGGGAAAATTAATTAATTAAACTTTCATTTAACAAGTTTACATGCCCTTTGTGCTCACTGCGATCACTTTGGACATCAAATAATTTTCATTGTTCACTGCAAACAAAGTTAATTGTAGCGGTCAGAAAAAGATTTGGTGCATTTCCTGGGGTCACAACCATTGGTAGTTCAACAGGAAGAGGCACGAAGCATAGCATTTTGGACTCAGACAATAAAGGCATTCGATTGGAACACATAAGACAGGACACATCCTTACCACTCGTCTTCCTGTATAAGAAGGGGGCAACGACCAAGGAGCTCGTTGACTTATTGATACGGGAGTTCCCTCATCTTACTAAAGGACACAAGCCAGTAACAGTTTATTTTTGGGGTGGAACTTGTGACAGAACAGAAAGACAAGGAAAATATATCAACATTCATGGTTAGGCTATTGATACAGTGTCATCCGTCGTGAAAGAGCTACACATGGCCAAAGATTTAATTCTTGGGAATAACTGCCGCATTAAGTTTATTGCCATACCTATTTATTTAGTTTCCATGTATACAACGATATCAAGGGTATCAAAATCCAACAGTATTCCTTGAATCGGACAAAGAAGTTGAGAAACAGGTAGATCTCCTCAATACACATATATAACAGATAAATCAAGGCCTAGGTCGAAACACACTTAAGTTTAATGCTGACTTGCGGGACCTCAGACGGGGCGAAGAGAGATACTTTTTTGATTTGCAATCGGACGGTTTGCACCCAGGTCATCTATTGTCCTAGAAGTGGTTACGGCGACTCGAGCTTGACATTATTAGGGAGTGTTTCACCCTATGTTATACACTTGAGGTAGATGAACAAAAGTTTCTCTCATTCCAACATGGCGAACAAGGCCGAAAACACTGATGATGAACTGATGAAGAATACTGACTTTACACAAAGTGACAGTGGAATAGCGACTGACAATAAAAATAAGGAAGACAATGTTAGGCTGCACAAGTCTTCCAGTTCTTCTTTTGACAGACAGCAACAACATAATCAAGAATTATTTGCACAGACTATGCAGGAAATAAAAGAATCGTCAACAAAACAAATTGCCATACATCAAGCCATTTCAGAAATTTCTTGAAGAATCAAAGGAGAAGATAAGCCATTCTCTGAGAATCCCTCTATTTCCTTCAACTAATAGAGCTTGTCACATATCAAGAGCACAATTACAATCATCACGGGGAGTGCATTTCATGAGCACTAGAGTATTCTTAGAAAAGTGTTTCTCCGATTTCGAAAATCGGACTAAAGTAAAAGCCGAAAAAATGCAGCTTATTCCAGGAAGAGGTCGTATTTTTGGGTCACTTTGTGAGTAAAGATGGGGTTCGAGCAAATCCCTTGCTGATTCAAGATGTGCAAAGATGGCCAATTCCAGGAAACCTCAAGGAGCTCCAAGCATTTTTAGGGTTGACGAACTACAATCGCAGATTTGTGAAAGGATACGCTGATATAGCTCGTCCATTACACAACCTCACACGAAAAGGTGTACCGTACAAATGGGATTAGAACAAGCGACAGCATTTGAGGAGTTACAATTTGCACTTACTTCAGCTCCAGTCCTTGCATACCCACTTGCTGAGGGTACAATGATTCTCGACACAAATGCTTCCAATTTCAGCATTAGAGCAGTCCTCTCTCAGGAACAGGATGGCGTTGAAAAGGTGATTTTTTTTCTCCAGCAGACGCCTGCGAACTGTACAGGAGTGGTACTGCGTCACTCGACGAGAATTGCTGGCAGTGGTTGCCTTTTGTCACCAGTACAAGCATTATCTGTTAGGCAGAAAATTCCTACTCAGAACTGACCACAGCAGATTGGTATGGTTATTCCGCTTTAAATCACTTCAAGCCACAATCACTGGCTCGGTGGCTCGAAGAATTGAGTCAGTATTCTTTTGTCATTCAACACCGAGCAGGAAAATCTCATGGCAATGCAGACGCCTTATCTCGGCTAGATACGACAACTTGTGATTGTTACACTGCTAGTTCTTGCTCTAAGTCGTTACCTTGTGGTGCTTGTGCCAAGCTCCAGATAGCTCAGTATTACGTTACGCTACAACTCCATATCATCGCTGCCACAGGCCTTTTGATATGACCTCGTTTAACTGCGGTTGACTGCGTGACATTACAGTTAAAAAAGGCGCGGTAAAATTTAGATAATGATAGATCTAAAAATTGTATATGATTATGCGAGTAAAATTCTGTTGATACATGAAAATACATACAAACATTAGCGATCCCCTGTTTTAATATCGATCTTTTTTTTTACTTAAATATTTAATTTATCATGGTTTGTACACCATGTACACGCGAGATGATTGATGCCTAAAAAATAGTTCTCTATTTGCTAAGTACAAAATTCAATTTGCATTATATATTTTTATTTCAGACAAAAAAAAACAAAAAACATTAGGTCCATCATTAACTAGCTTTATGCAAACAGCCTGTTTATTTACTGATTTATTGAATCGGTAAATAAAATACAAAATTACGTATTGGCGCCGATTATTTAGAACATATAAATTGGTCAAGGATTATTATACATGATGGTTAAACTGCTTAAGAATATTTTTCTTTTTTACCGTTTTATCTTTCTATTCTTTTCTCCACCCCATCCACTTTTTTATCTAATAACATTGTTACAACGCAAAATGATATAACACCGCGAAATGTAATAAACATGGATTATTACATTTTGCGTTATTACATTTGTGTCGAAATCAACGCAGAATATAATAACGCTGAATGTAACAACACACTTTTGTGGATTATTACATTTCGCGTTATTACATTTTGCGTCGAGATCAACGCAAAATGTAATAACCCAATTTTTAGATTATTACATTTTGCGTTGTTACATTTTGCGTCGAGATTAAGCAAAAGGCAAGAACGCCAAATGTAATAAAACACTTATTTTCGTCAGCCAGATAGAGTACAATTTTCAACAGTGTAGTGGTCGATGAAAAAAAAACAAGAGGGAAAAAAATAGATATATGCAATTTCTTAAAATTAAGAAATTTTATAATATATTGATTTAATTAGCTACATGTAAAATTTAAAATCAGTTTAATAAACGTATTTTGTATACGTGTTGCCAATTAGAAACGTGCATGTATGGGCAGGGTTGTTGGGGGGGAGGGTTATTGACCAGTGTGCTTTTGCTTTTTTACAGACAAATGCAATTTATCTTAAAAAAAAAATAAACTTATTTATTTGAACTGGCAGATGTAAATATCACGCGGGAAGGGGTTTATTGACAATAATGATACCATTCTGTTCCATGCAAATCACCAGCATTGCAGACAAGCAAAAACAAAATTCTCTCTTTCTTTCCATCCAATAATAAAATGGATTTTCTGCATGTCCACAGTAATACAATAATAAACATACAAAGTAAACACACCACCCCATCCCTGCCCACCTCGCTTGACAGAAACATACACTTCTAATTTGTTAACAATGTATACATGCCGAACATGCATATCAAGAGCTTTAAATGAACCTATGATCAATTTTTGGTAATTGAATATTTGTTATTGGTTAGAAATTTAATAAGACTATCAAAAATATGTCAAACAAAGTTAAATTTATTCTGTATAATTAAGTACAGTGTATTCAATATAACTAAAATCAGAGTCAGAAAAACGATTACATTTAGATGTATTTATGTCCATAAAAGCCCTAGCGTTGGTCTCATTGTTTTACTCCTAAATATTTTTACAGCGTGTTTTCCATGTTGGTTACATGTATATATTTGAATCAATTGAATTTTATGATCTTTTTTGTTAAACGCAATTAAAAAAATTAATTACGTTTTGTTTTATTACATATTGTTCTATTACATTTTGCGTTGTCTTCAGTGCAAAAATAAAATAACGCAAAATGTAACAACGAAAAAGCACGTTATTACATTTTGCTTTGATCTCGACGCAAAATGTAATAACGCAAAATGTTATAATCCGGGTTTATTACATTTCGCGTTGTTATTACATTTCGCGTTGTAACACACCATGTACACGCGAGATGATTAATGCCTAAAAAAATAGTTCTCTATGTGCTAGGTACAAAATTCAATTTGCATTTCATATTTTTAGTTCAGACAAAAAAAACATTAGGTCCATCATTAACAAGCTTTATGCAAACAGCCTGTTTGTTTACTGATTTATTGAATCGGTAAATAAAATACAAAATTACTTATTGACGCCGATTATTTTGTAGAACATAGAAATTGGTCAAGGATTATTATACATGATGGTTAAACTGCTTAAGAATATATTTCTTTTTTACCGTTTTATCTTTCTATTCTTTTCTCCACCCTATCCACTTTTTTATCTAATAACATTGTTACAACGTAAAATGTAATATCAACGCGAAATGTAATAAACATGGATTATTACATTTTGCGTTATTACATTTGCGTCGAAATCAACGCAGAATGTAATAACGCTTAATGTAACAACACACTTTTGTGGATTATAACATTTTGCGTTATTACATTTTGCGTCGAGATCAACGCAAAATGTAATAACCCAATTTTTAGATTATTACATTTTGCGTTGTTACATTTTTCGTCGAGATTAAGCAAAAGGCAAGAACGCCAAATGTAATAAAACACTTATTTTCGTCAGCCAGATAAAGTACAATATTCAACAGTGTAGTGGTCGATGAAAAAAAAAACAAGAGGAAAAAAATAGATATATGCAATTTCTTAAAATTAAGAAATTTTATAATATATTGATTTAATTAGCTACATGTAAAATTTAAAATCAGTTTAATAAACGTATTTTGTATACGTGTTGCCAATTAGAAACGTGCATGTATGGGCAGGGTTGTTGGGGGGGGGGAGGGTTATTGACCAGTGTGCTTTTGCTTTTTTACAGACAAATGCAATTTATCTTAAAAAAAAATAAACTTATTTATTTGAACTGGCAGATGTAAATATCACGCGGGAAGGGGTTTATTGACAAATAATGCTATACTGTTCCATGCAAATCACCAACATTGCAGACAAGCAAAAACAAAATTCTCTCTCTCTTTCTTTCTTTCCATCCAATAATAAAATGGATTGTTTCTACATGTCCACAGTAATACAATAATAAACATACAAAGTAAACACACCACCCCATCCCTGCCCACCTCGCTTGACAGAAACATACACTTCTAATTTGTTAACAATGTATACATGCCGAACATGCATATCAAGAGCTTTAAATGAACCTATGATCAATTTTTGGTAATTGAATATTTGTTATTGGTTAGAAATTTAATAAGACTATCAAAAATATGTCAAACAAAGTTAAATTTATTCTGTATAATTAAGTACAGTGTATTCAATATAACTAAAATCAGAGTCAGGAAAACGATTACATTTAGATGTATTTATGTCCATAAAAGCCCTAGCGTTGGTCTCATTGTTTTACTCCTAAATATTTTTACAGCGTGTTTTCCATGTTGGTTACATGTATATATTTGAATCAATTGAATTTTATGATCTTTTTTGTTAAACGCAATTAAAAAAATTAATTACGTTTTGTTTTATTACATATTGTTCTATTACATTTTGCGTTGTCTTCAGTGCAAAAATAAAATAACGCAAAATGTAACAACGAAAAAGCACGTTATTACATTTTGCTTTGATCTCGACGCAAAATGTAATAACGCAAAATGTTATAATCCGGGTTTATTACATTTCGCGTTGTTATTACATTTCGCGTTGTAACACACCATGTACACGCGAGATGATTAATGCCTAAAAAAATAGTTCTCTATGTGCTAAGTACAAAATTCAATTTGCATTTCATATTTTTAGTTCAGACAAAAAAACATTAGGTCCATCATTAACAAGCTTTATGCAAACAGCCTGTTTGTTTACTGATTTATTGAATCGGTAAATAAAATACAAAATTACTTATTGACGCCGATTATTTTGTAGAACATAGAAATTGGTCAAGGATTATTATACATGATGGTTAAACTGCTTAAGAATATATTTCTTTTTTACAGTTTTATCTTTCTATTCTTTTCTCCACCCCATCCACTTTTTTTTATCTAATAACATTAATAAAGTTGATTATTTTACATACGCCCGATTTTAGAATTGGGGGAAAGATCAACGAAATAATTGAGGAAGTAAACACATATTAAATCAAAATTCAATTTGCATTTTCAGCATCGATAAACAGGTACGTAATATCGTTGTAAAATATAAGCGGGCAGCCAGATTTTTTTTTTACTATAACCCCCCCCCCCCCCCAAAAAAAAGAGAGAGAGAGAGAGAGAGAGAGAGAGAGAGAAGCTCGCAATGCGAGCCGACTCAATAAAATGACATATACCATTTTTGTTCGTTCAAACTTCTCTCACAAACAAATTTCGTTAATATAATCATGCCAATTTGAATGAATACATGTATACTTCAAGATATAAGGAATACTTTTTCAGTGAACAATTTCAACAGTAAATGGTTATGTTCGGACACCCCCTCCCTTTCCTCTACAACGTACTGAATTAAAATGCTGTACCTGCATTGATATCGGTCGTCATTTTATAAAAATTTTTATTCATCATGGTTGTTTCCATGTAGCATGCATTGTGTTGACAGAAAATAAAATATACAACGTACGGACATTTTTTAGTGTCTCCATCGTTTGTAGAAAATCTTTCTCTGTCTGGATAAAATGACACTTCGTTTCTTTCAATGACAATGTTATCATATACTTTTATAGAGTAGAGGGGCCAAAGGGGGGTCAGGATTTTTTACTTCTTTGTTTTAGAATGAAGTCATCACCCCATCCACTTTCTGTTGCGGAAACATCAAACCACTCTATGATATTGTATTCATTTTTTTCTGTTAAAAATACATGTACAATGTCTGTCTCCAATCCGACCTATACTTGTCCAAGTTTTTTAAACTTTTTTTATTTTTACTCTTATGCCCTCCCTCATGACATACGTACTTTTAAAATTGCATAGTGCCTGATTATTGCTCTAAAAAAATCAGTGTTTCAAGCGACTTTAATTTGTAATTAAAAGTAATACAGTCCAATTCATTAAACTCTATATAACAGGGTGCAGTACAAATTTGCTCACGTCAACATTGTCCACAACTAAAAGAAGGTGGGGGGGTTTTCTGTATCTTTGAATTTTTTCCACATACAATTTGATTCAGTAAAGAGCAGAAATTTATCTCAAGTTGAATCTTCATGACATTTCAAAGTAAACTACGTAATCTCTGTATGACAGCACAGGTATCATGGACTTGTATAATACTTATGAAAAATAAATACACATTTAGGGTGCTTTTTTCTGGATTTCGGGTATCAAACTTAATATGATTGATACTTAAATATAACAGCACAATGAAACACTGATGTGATCATTTTACCAGTTCCCTCTACATGTTTTGAAATTAAAAGAAAAAATATGTTGAATAACATTTACTTCTATTTAAAAATATGTATGTGTAAAACAATGATACATGTGAAAAATTATCCCATTTAAACAAGAGTGACTTCTTTTGGGGTCTCATTTTGTCTCTGAAAATCACATCAACTGTTTTTGTCTTTGAATATCAAATCCATTTTTATGGTATGATGTTGAGTGGTTGAAACAGTGAGACTGGCATTCACACTTGTACATTTCTGTTTAGGTAGAAAGGTCCTTCAAAAATCAGTCTGAAAAAAAAAAATGAATTGAGATAAATGCAAACTTCTCACACTGTCTATTTACTTATACACACAGATAAAAAAAAAACACATTAGTCATTTTTGCATCTAAATTTATGAATAACAGAAAAATGTAAGTCATCCCAACAAATTAGACAATAAACACAATGTCATACACATGTAGTTGCAGGGTTACAAAACTGCATCATGATATTATGATAGAAGAAAAAAAGACGTTTGCGAAACATTGATGCCCTGCATGGCAGCTTATGGCAAAGATTGAAGTTTTTCAAATGCAAGTCAAAATCCAAAGGTCAAGGTCAAATTTGGTTGTCCCTGCAGAAAGGTCTTTACATAAGGAATACATAGTGAAATATGAAAGCAATGGACCCACACATCCACATGTAAGCAGTGTTAAAGATTTTGTGGACTAACAGGCAGACGGACAGATAGACAGACAGATCATGACAAAACATCTGCTGCTGTTTTTATTGTATTCAGAAATTATGCACTGTTACATCATTATTTGTTAACTGATAGAATTAACCACATTTTAGATTTTTTTTTATCTTTGAAAATGAGATTGAGAAATTCATATATCAGAACAAAGATATATTTATTTAAACAAATTGAATTGTGACATTTTTTTATGATTCACGATACAGTTCAAGTGTATCATGACATACACAATATTAAAACGCTAGCCATACTGGTACAATGTACATTAATAGTCCGCATAAATTTGTCCTTCCTCTCTAAACAGAAGAACACTGTTTATAAATAAATATCAAGCACTTCCTGATCTGTCCTAAATTTGATACTGCTTTGAGTGTTGAAAGAGATTATGATATTTGAATTTTTTACCTTCAGTGTGATAATCAGGCAGGATTTCAGGAATTGTTGTGTTGTGTATCAGAGAATAAGTCATTTCACATGTTATGGTCAATTATTTTATTGCTTATATTAAGTAAAATTATACCTTTGACATTGATTTACCTATAAACATCAGGCACGTAGTGTCAAATATTTTCTCTTAGTTGCTGGGCTGCTCCCAGTATTGTAAAAACTGTTCATTCATTGCCTGAGAAGAATGCAGTGAAAACAGAAAAAAATGTCTTCAATTCAAGTTCGCTTTTAATTCTTTTATTAGTGTGTGAAATAGATTTACATTTTGGTTGAAGTAATATAATTTACTCCTATCCAACGATTATATTTTGGACGATTACATTGTAAATTAGTTTGCATCTTCTTGTTTCTTTTCCTAGATACCTCAGAATTTCATCCATCAATTACGTAACGGTGTTAAGTAGAAAAGCATTGTACATCAGATGGTTTGAGAAGCAATGAAAGCTCTCAAGAACAGCAGGGGAATGGTCAGCATGTGAAACGCTCAGCTAAGATTGTTATCGCCGTTTATACGCGTCCATTAAGTGATCAAAGATCTTCCCATTGACTTCATTTACAACCTTCATATTATTCTGTTTGTTGAATAAATAACAGTTAGGTCATTCAACATGAAAAACATAATTTGAAAAATGCAGGCCCCGGGATCTTGAAACATCTTAAGCTGAAAGTCAAAATCTTCATTTTATAATAAAATACAGGCGCGGATCCAGAAAATTTTCAAAGGGGGGTTGATGTATTTTTCAAAAGGGGGGTTGAAGGCGAAAACAGTTAAAACGTACGTTGTACACATACATATAGTTAAAACTAACTCAAAAGAATATCGATACAGGGTTGAGTATGGTTTTTGAAAGTGGGACGTTAATCAATCTGGGAAAAAGTACATGTACATGTATACATTACCAGAAAGTTTTTGAAAAAGAAAGGAAAATAAATCTCCGAACCTGAACCTGAAAATCCTATTTTGTAAAGGGATGGGGTTGTATTTTGTTGTCACAACCGAATTTCTTTATATATTACAACATTGTCCTCTCACTTTCAACATTTTCTAAAGTAAAAACACAACAAAAAATTGAAACTTTCTTATTAGGGTCTTCCGCCTCCAACGGAAGACCCTTCTATTATTCTATTGTTTCTTTTTCACTTTTATTATTATTTTTAGGGTCTTTCGTCTTCAGCGGAAGACCCTTCTATTATTGTAAAGTTTCTTTTTCTTCTTATTATTTTTTTTCTACACCGATATCTCAGTAACGGTTCGGTGGATCTTTATGAACTTTTCGGAGATGAAAGGGAACAATTATGGCTCAATCCTATTTTTTTTATTTTTTCTAATTTTACTTCCGGTCGTGAAATATGACGTAATTTCTACAATTTTTGCCTGACCTTCATAGAGAATACAACGCAAAATAGAGATTTGAAACTTTTATGAATGATTAAATGTGAACTCTACCTTTGTAACGGGCTTTTCAATTTTTAAGAAGTTGTTAAAATTTTTCAAATTTTTAATTTGAATTTTTCAAAAAAAAATTTTTTATCCAATTTTTTTTTATGTCATCAAATAGATCTTGGCAAGCACTTTCCAAAAATGTATTTGTCTTGTATGTGAGTACAATAATGAACATTTTATAAGCTCAGGTGTGTTTCGACAATAGAGTGCAAATGTACTTTTAGAACTTTTCTTTTAAAAATTCATATCTTTTTTATTGATTGCCCGATTTCTAATTTTTTTACACCATCAAATAGATCTTTTCAAGACCTTTCCAACGGTATATTTTTTGTTATTGTACGTGTAATAATGGAGAAAATATAAGCTCAGGTAAGTTAGCCTTTCATTTTGACAGGACATGTCAAATCCTTGCGGTCAGTACGGTACTCTTTAGATCTTTTTTATCTTCGGTGGATATCCTTTGATCTAGTATGTAAAACGTCCTATATGGTTCATTTCTTGACCGATTTTGAAACTTTTTAAGGTAAGTCACTCCTCAAGTTTGTTAAATCAAGGATTTTTTGGGAAGTATATTTTGGATAAGTACTCATATAGTATGACTCAAAATCGCAGAGAAAATAAGGGGTCAGTGTGCATCTTACTGATCTATGGTACAATTAAGTTGACCTTTTTGCACTTAAATTCTAACTCTTTGATTCATTACTTTATCTCTAATTTTATTTTATCAGATGTTACTATAATAATAAATTTAATCTTATTTTACATAAAATGGTTTGAATAATATTTTTCATTTAACAAATCTTGCAAATTAATGCGCGTTTATTATTGTGTGACCTTTTTGCACTAAAATGTAACATATTTTGGCATGTTTGGGGTATTAAAAAATTGAATAGGCAATAAAACATTTTCTTATATCAAGCTTTTTAGGAGTTAAGTGCTGATCAGTCAAAAGTATCGGGTAGTTTAAAATAATAATAAAAAAAGTCGGGGTCAGTGATGTAAATTTTGAAATATTGGTCAAAATATGTGATTTTCAGAAAAAAACGGTGTAAATTGTATCTTGACTTCTTTAAAATATCTTCATTTTTTGGCAAAGTTTGTTGAGGGAAGGTGTAAAACTTGTTCTAAAAATATAAATTAAGACCTATATTAAATATTCCTGCAATATCATAATGGAAAATATTCTCCGAGTAAAAGTATTTGAGGCTAAAGTTTCAAGACATTAAATTTAATAAATGTGCAGATTTGCAGAAATTTCTGCTAAATATCCTTCCACCACAAGAAATAGTCCCTCATAAATCTTGCTTCTTTGTAGATTTTTAAGCAGTTTTTCGATGAATGCTAAAAAAATTTCTTTGTTAAATATAAATATCTTATAAAAATTGAATTTTAATAAATATTTTTTAAGTAAGAGGTTCTGCGTGAACTTTTCCAAAAAGCTGACGAGTGACTTACCTTAAGGACGTTTGTTCCTGAGATTTTGGGCGTATTTTGGTTAGGTCCTTTATTTATAAAATTCTGCATCATTTTTAAGTTCTAACAATAAATCTGAATTCTACAGTGCAAATTTAACTATATTCAATGAAAAAACCGCGATCAAATTCCATTCAAGTAGAATTAAGCTAGGGACTATATTTTCTGGCGGAAGGTTTTTTAGACGAAAATGATCAGTTTTTCCATTTTAAACTAGAACAGTACTGTCAATTTTGGAATCCTATTTTTCCATCCTGATTGCACACAAAGCTGTTTTTTGCAGTGAAATGTGCTATGCTGGTTCTGAAATATCTATTTAATTATTTCTTATGAATTCTATCAACAAAGTGTGACAAATATAGTAAATATATTCTGAAAATCAAGGGAAAAATTGAGCCAATTTTAACGTAAAATTGACACTTTTTTAGTAATATCTAAAAATTTACATCATATACCCCCTTTTTTGATGTTCTTATCTATATGTTCAAGATAAATTTGACCTATTTGCTTAAAATCAGAAAAGGTTTGAGACTTTAAAATAATTTTCTTGCTTATTAAATTTTCAATGCCAGAAAAATCACTTTTTATTAGTGCAGAAAGGTCAAATAATTGATAATGCGAAGCAATTTGAAACTTTTTCTTAGCCACAGTTTTTAAGTGTCTTTTTTTAAACAAACTTAGAGTTCATTTTCTTTCATGCTTTAATTAGATAAAAATATTAGAGGGAAAACTTTTATTTAAGACACAAATTTCAATGCAAAAAGGTCATATTAAATGTACTGTAGTGCCAAAAGAAGCATATTGACCCCCATTTTTTGATTTGAATTTTAATTAAGTTATGTATGTAGAAACTAAAAATATACTTGGCAAAAAAAGTTTAAGACTTTAAATATCAGGATCGAACGTCGTTAAATCTTCAAATAGATCTTTTTGAGAGGTTTCCAGCGGTATATTTCTTGTGATTTTTAATGCACTAATTCAGAAACTATTAGCTCAGGTATATTAGCATTCTGTTTTGACAGAACATGTCAAACTCATTGTGAAGGACGCTTGCAGTTGGTGAGAATGACTGTACTCTATGATCTTCGGCTTGTATCCTCTGATATTAAAAAAATTATTACACAGTGTAGTTGGAAATATAGTGAAATTGAAACAATTTAATTTTTTCAATTTTGTTTTTAAATTGCTTTCAAAGGTAAAACAAGAACTATTATGGTATTTTTAAGGATTGAAAACATAAGACCACATAACTTGTAATCTTTCAAAGCTCAAAAATTATGAAATTTAATCAATTTAAGTTTTTCAAAATATTGAAATGGTTCTTAAATTGTTTAAACATGGACTACATCTGCATTTTAAAAGATCAATAACAACATAGGGTGTTTTTTGAAATGTCTCAACGGACAAATAAAGTGAAATTTGAATGATTTAAAATTTTCAAAAATTTAAATTGCTCCCAAATGTAAAATCGAATACTTTATTTGTATTTTGACATATATGATGTTCTCCATCTGTTACAATACAAAAAGAGTATTTGGTTTTACATTTGGAAGCCATTTAATTTTTTTAAAAAATTTTAATCGTTTAAATCCCACTCTATTTGACCCCTGAGAGGTTTCAAAACACATTGTATGATGTTCTCTATCTGTCACAATACAAATATAGTACTTGATTTTACATTTGAAAGCAATTTAAATTTTTTGAAAAATTTAAATCATTTTAATTTCACTTTATTTGACCATTGAGAGATTTCAAAACACATTGTATGATGTTCTCTTTCCGTCACAATACATATGAAGTGATTGATTTTACATTTGAAAGCAATTTAAATTTTTTGAAAAATTTAAATCATTTAAATCTCACTCTATTTGACCTTAAAGAGATTTCAAAAGACGTTATATGATATTCTCCATCTGTCACAATACAAATATAGTACTTGATTTTACATTTGGAGGCAATTTAAATTTTTTGAAAAATTTAAATCGTTGAAATCTCACTCTATTTGACCTTTCAGAGGTTTCAAAACACATTTATGATGTTCTCCATCTATCACAATAAATATATTCTTCTTAATTTTACATTTAAAAGCAATTTAAATTTTTTGAAAAATTTAAATCTTTTAAATCTCACTCTATTTGACCTTTGAGAGATTTCAAAATACATTATATGAAGTTCTCCATCTGTCACAATACAAATAGAGTACTTGGTTTTACATTTGGAAACCATTTAATTTTTTTGAAAAATTTAAATCGTTTAAATCCCACTCTCTTTGACCCTTGAGAGGTTTCAAAACACATTGTATGATGTTCTCTATTTGTCACAATACAAATATAGTACTTGATTTAACATTTGAAAGCAATTTAAATTTTTTGAAAAATTTAAATCATTTAAATTTCACTTTATTTGACCTTTAAGAGATTTCAAAACACATTGTATGATGTGTTCTTTCCGTCACAATACATATGAAGTAATTGATTTTACATTTGAAAGCAATTTAAATTTTTGAAAAATTTAAATCGTTTAAATCTCAATCTATTTGACCTTTAATAGATTTCAAAACACGTTATATGATATTCTCCATCTATCACAAAACAAATATAGTACTTGATTTTACATTTGGAAGCAATTTAAATTTTTCGAAAAATTTAAATCGTTTAAATTTCACTCGATTTAACGCTTGAGAGATTTCAAAACACATTGTATGGTGTTCTCCATCTAATACAATACAAACGTAGTACTTGATTTTATATTTGGAAGCAATTTAAATTTTTTGAAAAATTTAAATCGTTTAAATCTCACTCTATTTGACATTTGAGAGGTTTCAAAACACATTGTATGATGTTCTCTATATCTCACAATACAAATATAGTACTTGATTTTACATTTGGAAGCAATTTAAATTTTTGAAAAATTTAAAGCATTTAAATTTCACTTTATTTGACCATTGAGAGGTTTCAAAACACAACTATGATGTTCTCCATCTGTCATAATACATTTGTAGTACTTGATTTTACATTTGAAAGCAATTTAAATTTTTTGAAAAATTTAAATCGTTTAAATCTCACTCTATTTGACCTTTGAGAGATTTCAAAACACATTATATGGTGTTCTACAACTTTCACAATACAAACACAGTAGTTGATTTTACATTTGGAAGCAATTTAATTTTTTTTGAAAAATTTAAATGGTTTAAATCTCACTCTATTTGACCCTTGAGAGGTTTCAAAACACGTTATATGATATTCTCTATCTGTCACAATATAGATGTTGGAATTAATTTTACATTTAAAAGCAATTTAAAGAGCAAGAGCCATCTTATGCATAAAATGGCCCTGTACTTATATCAATTAATTAACTCTTACCCTCTTTCCCATTTCATATATCAAAATAAAGAAGACCCTTGGGGCTTTCATTTTCTATAATAAATATTAGTTTTGAGAATCCAGATATTGGACAACAGGTTTGAGAAATTGCAATGTTCTTGAAATTTGCGGAAAACATGCGTATTTGTCTATATTCAGCAAAGAATTAAAATATGAGCACAACCCACGATCCAAAAAATAAAACATGTTTTTTGATCTTCAGAAACAGAGCTTTCAATATGTATTTGCATATTTTGGATCAGAGGTTTTGCTCTATATGATATATTGAAAAAATGCTTCAACTTTAGGTCATTTTCAAAGGAATTTACAGGATATAAGGGAAATGACGCAATTTATGACGTCATAATGCATTGACTAGATGGGAAATTACGTCACGGTTAATAGATACGTGATCAACAACACTCCAAGTTATAAATACTGCATTTGCAACCTAAACTGATCGGTTTTGATTTTTCAGAAATTCTCAGGGCGAAATAAGGCCCAAAGTGGCTCTTGCTCTTTTTTGAAAAAGTTAAATCGTTTAAATCTCACTCTATTTGACCTTTGAGAGGTTTCAAAACACATTGTATGATGTTCTCTATCTGTCACATACACACTGTAGGATGTTTGACATCACAATACAAATGTAATACTTGATTTTATATAAAGAAGCAATTTAAATTTTTTAAAAAATTTAATTGTTTCAATGATAATTGACCTTTGAGAGATTTTGAAACATATTGTTTTATGTTCTCCACATGTCCAAATACAGATTTACACATTACGAAAGCAAAATCGTTACCTCAAAAATATTATCATTATTTTTTTATGAAAATCCCAATCAAAATCTTATCTCATTTCATCGAGAATTGGACGGAAGACCCACTCGTTGCTCGCAACGAGATCGTATCTAGTTCTTCTTCCTTTTTCTTTACAATTTTTGTGGAGAAGATTTCTCAGAAATTGCTCGACCGATTTACTTGAAATTACCAGAGAAGATGTGTCTTTATCTAAACCTTATACGTATTTTTTTTTATTTTTTTCGAAATTCACTTCGGAAGTTATCGCCCTTTCAGTGATTTTTAGAGGGTCTCCTTGTCCGTGAGTAAACTCGAAAACGACATTAGCTAGAGAGCTGAAATTTTCAGCGATGATAGACGACGCATTGCTGAAATGCACATTGGATTTAAATTTTTTTCAGAAAGGTCCAATATGGAAGCTCGGTAGGGTCGAAATCTAGGACACGAATCTTGACTGAATTTTCGAGACATTTCGTATCATATCTTTTGAAGTATAATAATTTTGTCAAGACATACTGATCAATATTTGTTGGGAATGCTAAGATCTTAAATATGATACCAGGAAAAAAGTGCTGACTCATCACATTAAGGGCAAAAAGGGGCCAAAAGTATTCATTCAATAACTGTTAAACAATCAGTATTTTGTTAAACATTACTGAAGCAAAAATGTTTATCTCAGCGATTTACAACTATATATTATGATTTTTAAGTCGTATGTACATAATTAGGGGCCACAAGGGGCCAGAATGCTAAATCTTTGATGCTTTATATCTCGAAAAAGAGAAATATTTTGATAAGTATTATTGAACAAAAGATGTTTGAAATAATGTTCTGAACAATATGCAACCTTTCATTTTACGCTTAATGTCCACATTAAGTAGTTCAAGGGTTGGCCCCTAATTATTTCTTTTGCAAATATAACTTGAAAACGAAAATTAATCTCTGAATAGTTGTTGAACACAAAGTGTTCAAAATCATAAAAGCTTTAAGATGAAATCCAGAAAAGGAGGCTGGGTACTCAAATTAGGGGCCAAGAGGGGCCAAAAGTTTTTAATCGGTAACTCCTTATCAGTTAATATTTTGAAAAACATTACTGAAGCAAAGATGTTTATCTCAACAATCTATAACTATATTTTATAATTTTTAGGTTGTATGTTACGTAATTAGGGGCCACAAGGGGCCAGAATTCTTAATCTTAGACGCTTTATATCTCGAATAAGAGAAATATTTTAATAAGTATTATTGAACAAAAGATGTTTGAAATAATGTTCTGAACAATATGCAACCTTTCATTTTTGCTAAACGTCCCCATTAAGGAGTTCAAGGGTTGGCCCCTAAATATTTCTTTTGCAAATAACTCGAAAACGAAAATTAATCTCTGAATAGTTGTTGAACACACAGTGTTCAAAATCATAAAAGCTTTTAGACGAAATCCAGAAAAAGGGGCTGGGCACTCAAAAAAGGGGCCAAAAGGGGCTAAAAGTCTTCAATCGATAACTCTTTATCAATTGATATTTTCTAATACATTACTGAAGCAAAGATGTTTATCTCAACACGCAGCACAGTTAAGGTTACAAAACGGAGGCGGAGCCTAATTTGTACGGGAAAACTTGACTATGACATCATGCACAATATACGTCATATAACATTTCTTTAAAATACCATAAAATAAGTTTATCTGCTAATTTAACCAGTAAGAAATCATCAAACTACATAAAAACTTCTACAACGTGTTGTTTTGTCGTTAGTTGAATCCCACATACATGTAAAAAGTTATAAACAAGTCACTGATCGAATAAACTTGTCAATATGACGTCATTTCTTACAATGTGACGTAGTTTGTATGCAGTGAGAGACAGATCAAGTAATATTTTCTCAACAAAATATGCATTCTCTAATTAAATAAAATATTATTTACGGATATTCTATGGGCCATTGACTTGGATTTAATTTCTTCTTCACTACTTTAATTGACACTGCCGTACATTTGTATGCAAGTACATCGGAGGGTAATGTGGGGGTCTTAATAAATCGATCTAGTGCAAGGGCATACACTCTATGGATCAAAGTAAGCTTTTACATTTCAACTATAGAACTATTAGGGTATCTGAAAAGTGCTGCGATCCTGATGAAATCTTAAAAACAATTTAATTATATCAATATTTCATGCCACTGACCAGCAAAAAATATTGCATTCGGTCAAACAAGTATAATTTTAACAATGAAATTGCAGAATTTAGACAGGATCGCAGCACTTTTTAGAAACTACAATGCGTGTTGAAAATATTTATATACTTAACTTGTAAATTTAACTTGGTTATGCCCTTGCACTAGTGATATTTATATGTAACATCAATACTTCAAGTCAATGTGCTAAAATCGCGTGACTGCCGCATCACGTGACTAGTCTAAATATAAAATATAATCGTCCTCGATATGTAGTTATTAATCTTAATTAAAATTATCCGATAAAAATAATGTTCTAAAAATAATTGCCATCCCGATTACGAATACATTTTTAAATACAAAATTTAGTCGATATTTCCATTGCGAACCTTAACTGTACTGCGCAATTTATAACTATATATAATGATATTCATGTTCAATTGTATATAATTAGGGGCCACAAGGGGCCAAAATGCTAAATCTTTGAAGCTTTATATCTCGAAAGGGGAAAATATTTTGATAAGAAAAATTGAACAAAAGATGTTCAAAGTAATGTTCTGAACAATATGCAACCTTTCATTTTTCGCTAAACGTCCCCATTAAGGAGTTGAAGGGCTGGCCCCTAAATATTTCTTTTGCTAATAACTCGATAACAAAACTGAATCTCTGAATAGTTGTTGAACTAAAAATTATTGAATTCCTGAGAGCTTTAAGATGATATGAAGAAAAAAAGGGCTGATCCCTAATATTAGGGGCCATGAGGGACCAAAAGTCAATTTTTAAAGTCTTTAATGTCCAATGTCTTGATTATGGAAAATCATAATTTTAGAATGAAAATTTCAATCAAAATCTAATCACATCTCATCAAAAATCGGACGGAAGACCCACTCGTTGCTCGCAACGAGATCGTATCTAGTTTCTCTTTCTTTTTTGCAAATCCAAAGGGGGGGGGGGGGGTTGCAACCCCCGTAACCCCCCCCCCCCCCCCTCTGGATCCGCCACTGAAATATTGTACTAGAATTAAGACGTCAAGCAGACCAAAATTAAAATATTTTTTTTAATATTGTTTCGCATAGGAGTTTAAAAAAATATAATTCCATAATTAATAAATATTTTATCAGCGATTAAAAATTTGACTAAAGTATTCCTAGAGCCGGGCGCTTAAATTTAATGTTCTTTGTAAACAATATTGTTTACGCATGGTCTTTGAAAGATATATTATCAAAAGAAAAAAAAATAACATATATATTATTTCTTTCCGCTTTATGAATTTAAGCAAACCACGTCAGACAAGCTTTTTAGGAAAGCTAATATTTGTCACATCAATGTTTCCTCAGCTCTGCCATCACAGAAATTCCAATTTTCATTGAGCTCAGTCGATCTCGAATAACCAGATTGCAGAGCTTTGTTTTCTCGAATATTCTTATTATCATTGATGCCATTCGCACAACCGTGAAATCGACCATGTCGCTTGCATCCACACTCTCGAAGTTCTTTCAAATTCATTGAGAATTTGTTGTATTACAGCCATGAGACACAAAACTTCTCCTCGTTTCCAATGACGCAAGGACGCCGCCATTGCAACTTTGGTGTAAACTACGCTTGAAAAAATAATCCGGATTTAATCGGATTGAGAAAATTAGACCGTTACTTGCCGTTCTCAAAAATAAATAGAACGATTGCTATTTTTCTTTATTTTAATCATTAAACTTATACACAACACTCAGTTTGAATGTTTTGAAAACCGAATTACTCGTGCAAGCCAATTTTCCAGATTTTGGAAAAAGTTTGGATGACATTATTCGCAGGGCACGAAAGTAGTCCCGGAGAATTGACACTGTATGGAGTTTGTGCTTGTGCATACTGCAAGAGAGTTGAAGGGCAGTGGGAGAGATTTACAGAGGACGTTGATTATATTGTACCATTGACAGTTCGTGAAGTAACACCCTCTGAACCTGCTACTTGTAACTGGTTGGAACAGGAGGATTTAAAAAATGCACAATCTGAGGACAAAGAAGCGCAAATAGTATCCAACTGGTTGTTATATGACAAACCGGAGTCCAGTAATGTTAGAATCCTTGGTCCAGCAGCTAAGAGTTATTTCCTTAATCTTCAGCAGTTTCGTTTGGTCCATGGGATACTCCACTATGAATGGTTGCATGATTCAGGCACACGGTCACTGCGACTCTTTGTGCCAAAATCACTCAGGAGGAAAGTAATAGAGAGTTGTCATGATCCACCATACTCTGGACACAAAGGCGAAAGAAGAACCCCGGACAGAGTAAAACGCAGCTCCTGTTGGTATGGTCTGACGGCAGATGTCGTGCACTATGTATCGAGTTGTGCCACATATGGCCTGGGAAAGAGAGCTTCGCGTAAAAGCAAAGCAGCGATGCAGTCCTATATTAATGGTGCTCCACTAGATCGTTTGCATATTGATGTACTTGGCCCATTCCCTGCAAGTTCAAGTGGTAATTAGTACATTCCGGTAATAAATGTCGACCAGTTCACAAAAAGGGTGGAGGCGTATGTTGTCCCAGACCAGTGCAGTAAGACTACAGCAAAAAAGCTTGTGGAGGAGTTCATATAGCTAGGTTTGGCGCCCCTCTTGAGATCCATACTGATCAGGGCAGAAACTTCCAAAGTGACCTGTTCCGGACTGTGTGCAAATTGCTAGGAGTTGCTCAAAGGTTGAACGGTTCAATTGGACTCTTTTGCAAATGATCCAGTGTTATGTCGACAAAGAGCAGAAAACTTAGGATGAACAGTTGTCTCTCTTACTCTCTGCATACCGAAGCACTCCACACAAAGCCACAGGAAAATCATCAAACTTTATGATGTTGGGTAGAGAGGTACACCAACCGGCCGAACTAGTCTTTAAGGACCCAGAGACAACTCGAGACCCACTTGATACCCCAACATACATCGAAAAGCTTAAACATGCGCTGAACACAGCCCATGATGTTGTGCAAAAAAAACTTTAGCAGGCGCAGATAAAGCAAAAGCGTCTTTATGATCTGCGCATTTCCAGTAAACAGTACGAAATAGGCGATTTGGTTTATGTCAACAAAATGGCTAAACAGGTAGGAAAGTCGCCCAAGCAGTCTGTTTGGGAGGGGCGTTTTATCGTCAAAAAGAAATACGGACCTGTTTAGTACGAGGTACAAGGACGGAAAAAGTCGGCTGTGATTCATCACGATCGTCTTAAGGCGTACACCTTTGATTTCGTACTTGGCTGGGTCAACAGGCATAATCTCCCAGAGCAACACGACTTGGAAACCAAACAGGAATGTCACGGTGAAGTGAACAGTGAAACAGACAGAGCGCCTAACCAAGAAAACATGGACTCAGATGATTCCCTGGAGTTATTGCTGGATAGGAATCAAGGCCACTGTGGACTCGAGCTGGCCGTGAAATACGTCGTCCAGATCGGCTTGAACCTTAAGTGGACTTAAAGGAGCCTAGAGGGGGCAGTGTGGTGAAAATGGACTAGTTTTATAGACTTCTATTATTTTCTATTTTTACAGTGTTCTTTTTGGGTTATTACGCAGGCTTATATACTGTACACAATACACGTACTGTTTAAGGCCAGTTTACGTTTGTTGTATTTTCGCTACATTTTGGCGATATTTGTGGTGCCGTCATCTAAAAGCACTACAGTATGAAAAAACTTCAGTTAGCATTTGGCTCAATGATAAATTGTATTTGCTGACAAGACCATTGTATTGACCATAGAACTTACGAAATGGTGACCTTTTACGAAACTTCTGATGTTCTTGTTCCATCAACTTGTTTGTCAATACTTTAACCCTGCTCTAGAGACGCAAAGTAAGTAGTCAATTGTTACGTCGTGGGTTCGAATCCTGCGGTGGGACATAGAGAGCGGTCCGTCTGATGAGACCGTATAAACCGAGGTCCCGTGTCGCAGTAGGTGCTCCCTCCCTGCTCAATGGCCCTGATTGCCGAGTACATGTATATGACAAATTTTGCAGCTCTCTACCGGCAAGTGGTGGCGTCTCCATATGAGTGAAATATTCTCGAGAGGAACGTTAAACAATACACAATCAATCCATCAACCTTGTCGTATTTTTAGGTCAATAAGGAATATCCAAATGCCAAGGACATAGGTGTTGCTGGGCGTAAGACACTCACCAAAGCTAATTCCCGGGCGTCAAGAGCTCGCCGTAATATATGTATTACAAAAGTGGATGTTATTTCAATTGTGTTCAACATATAAAACCCTTATTGAAATTATACCTTCCAGTTATATAATTATTTCAGAAATGATCGATATATAAATAGTATTTAGATTATTGTTACCGCTATTGAAATAATACAAATAGCATTAAAATATTTTTTGAATAGTGGTCATAAAGAAACTCTTGTCATAACAGTTATACATAGTTTTCCCAAATAGTTTTTTTAATGTATGTTTTAGCAGAAATTTACTTCTATTCGATATCCTTTTTTGAAAAATTACCATATGTTCACAAGAAAGTTTGTACACATACATGAAGATATCACATATATGCCACCTTTTCTCTTTTTGATGTGGATATTCTAATTTCTACATTTTTTTTCTGTATCAATTTTATAATCTTTTCTTTCCCTAATTAATAGCAACAATGTTTAATTGATATTTTAATAAGATAATCAGGTGACCTTTAAGGCCCATTGGCTTCCTCTTTAACCTATAATTGCAGTCAACGCATCGAGTATAATCCGACTGAGAGACGGTTCTGACGAGACAAATGGTCGTCTAGAGATTAAACTTGGTGAGGAAGGATCCTGGGGAACAGTTTGTGACGACGGATTTGAGGAAGAAGATGCAAGGGTAGCTTGTCGACAGTTAGGGTTGCCCACGTTAGTATAATTTATTTTTGTTTCTGATTAAACCAGTAAAAATGTTAGATAAAGAAAGGCGAAGATAATAAACATTTATCGATGTTAAAAAATCTACGAACAATAAAAAAAAAACTATGGACAGGTCATTAAACAAGTCTCCTCGAAAATACCACAGGAAAAACAGCTGAAACGGAAATGGTTGTTGTTTAGTTTCGTATAAACGTTAGACCTACGTTTTTTTATTTAAAGTCTTAAACACTAAAAAATATTAATTCTCCGATCATATAAGTTGTTTTGAATCGGCCTAGTTACTGAGACACGGACAACGAAACATCAGAGATGGGATCAGGTGCCATGGAAGAGTGAGTATCCCTTGTCGACCGGTCACACCCGCCATGTGCTCCTTGTCATGATCAGAAAATAACGGGAAAAAAATCCGTCGTCAATTCAGTGTATAAATAATGGACTAACAATTGGTATTGAAAAAGTCATTCAGCATTTGACTTTATGATAAGTTGTCTTGCAGACAAGGGCATTGTATCGACCAAAGAACTTACGAAATAACACACACTGTATTAGAGTGTTTAGAAACCTCCGTTTGCTATAATGTTTAGCTGTGTGTCGTCTTATTCATTGCAGTAAGACCGGAATTAATAAGGCATTCGTTTGCGGAGGGCACATAGCTGAGAATTTACAATAGCCATAAGACTTGAATAAGGCAGTTTGTTGGTTATTGAAAGAGTTTGGCCCAGCACAGAAGTGGGGGAGTGCCAGGAGACTTGTAGAGTGGCAGTACCAAGAAAAAATCATTATGGGAGACAATCGTTGACCATTGTTAGTGGTTGTCCAATCAAGAACATACCCATTGTACTATTGTATTATAACTATACGTATATATTTGATTTGGTCAACACAAATCTGAGTTAGCAGGTTAACGAACCTGAGTGTAACACCTGGTGATACACACCATGTCACCAATCACCAAGCTCGACCGCGTTGTACGTTACATTATTTGGTGGCAAGCGTCGGGATTTTGTTGACCATGGATTCATATACGAAAGTCTCAGAAACCATAGGGCGGATGGAGAAGATCTTGGAAAAGATAAGAACGCCAACCTGCGACGATGGTCAATCAAATGCGGGAAGCCAAGAGTCTAGATATGCCACACGCAGTACCGATGAACAACTGGCCGGTGTAAAGACGAATAATGACCCCAATCGAATAATGACCGGGGTCATTTTTCGACAGCCAAAAATGACCATAGGTCATTATTCTATGGCGAAAACTGACCCCCGGTCGTTATTCGACATCGAAAAATGACCCATTTGCCCGTAAAAAAGGTGTCACTACCCCCAAAAATTTGCAGAACCCACGCGAAGAAAAATGTCCCCCTTAAAAAATGACTCCCTGTGGGTTAAAGCTGAAATTTTTAGGGGCAAAAGAATTAAATAAAGAAGCATATTGGCTAAAATACTCACATGAGCTAATTGGGAATAAATCGATGATATTTTTATTTCATAAAATTATACAATTACAGCTATATTTTATTGTAAATGCGACGATTCAGAATCTAAAGGAGTAAAGGATTTATCGAGCCTAAAGGGTTAGTTAAACATTGTTTTTCGATGATGGAAATCATCATACTGTCAGAAAAAATCAGCATTATCATTTATTATTATATCCTCCGCTTGAAAAACGGTTGGGTATATAGTGATTGGGATGCTCATCCGTCTGTTACGCTTTGAGGTATCCATCCACATGCACTTGTTTCGGAAATAATTTTTAACCCATAGTATAGTAATACCACAAGGTATTTAACTCGAGATTACACGGAGTACCCCCTTCCCTTAGAATCGTGCTCATTTACACTTTCAGAGAAACGACAGTGGCAAAGTTTATACCTATGTTATCTACAATAATTTATTTACACAACCATATGTGGCTTGCTTGTCTTTGTTTTCTTTAAGCTCTGTAAACAGCGTCAAAACTCTACTCGCCGAGTGGAAAAGTCGAACTAAACCATAAAACTGTATGTGCTAATCTCGGGCAAAGAGAAAAATTAAAGAATGCGTGGGTTTAAAAATTTATTTCAAAGATTTTTAAGATTGCATTGAATAAATAAGATTTCATAGTGTCTTATTTTCCATAAAAACACTACAACGTCTTACCGATGTAATTTTAGAAAAAGATTTTTAGCTAATCAAATTCGAGGTCTAAGTCTTTGCCCGAGACTAGAGTTTCACTTTCCTATCGGCGATCAGAGTTTTGAAGCTGATTACGTGGATAAAAGAAAATAAAGACAAGCATGTCATTGTGTAGATAAATTATCGAAGAAGACATAGGTATACACAGTTTACCCGTGCGTTTCATCTGAAAGTGAAAATGGGCGCGATTCTAAGGGAGGGGGTACGCGGTATAAATCGGAGTTAGATATCTTATGTTATTATCATACGATGGGTCAAAAAATTATTACAGAAATAAGTACCTGTGTATCCATCTCTTATCCGCAACTCCTCTTATATATAAAAAGATTTGTTTGTGAAACAGCTATGTCCCTGTATGGCAACAATGCAATTTAAAGCCATATATGGCGTCACTGATCAAAAAAATATATATTTTTGAAAAATACAAAATTAAGTAAAGAAATATAGTTTATACATTTAAATTAAAGCTTTTCATACAATTCTGAACACGGAGAACACCTAGTTTCAACTAATAATACAATTTTATCTTCTCTGTAATGTGTTATTTAAATCTTTTGTATTTTCTTCCGAATCGGAGAAAATTCCGAGAATCCAAATTAAATTGTGATATCTTTATAACGCAATTGACATATATTTTGTAATTTACGGAAAAGTTCTATCTTTATATAAAGTAATGATACAAATAATAAGCTCTTATAATTTTAGTCCAATAATTTTCATTGTACACACGCCATATATGGCTTTAAATATATTGGTACCCAAAGAAGGGTCTTCTCATTCTCAAATAAAATTGCAAAATAGGAAAGCCTTAGCACCACTCGTTCAAATGTAATGGCTAAGGATAATTTTTTGAAAGGTAGGACAAACTCAAAGGTCAAAGTTGATGGTTTCTTAAGAAAAGTTTCATATTACAAGGATTACATATGTGAAGTATGAAAACCCTAGCCCTTACCGTTCTAAAGTTATGGCCAAGGTTAAAGTTTTTTTTTTTCATAAGTACGGAAAAGTTTTTAGCATCCAATGAAAGGTCATGCCAAAAAATGCATATGTGAAGTATGAGAGTACTAGTATCTACCGTTTAAAAGTTATGGCCAAAGTAAAAATTTAGCATTTTTGTGTAAAATGGAACAAACTCCAAGGTAAAGGTCAAAAGGTCAAATTTGGTGGAGTAAGGTCTTGTCACAAGGAATACCCATATTAAATATGAAAGAAATAGCTCCAATAAATGAAAAGTTATGATCAAGGTTAAAGTTTATGCGGACAAACAGACCGCCAGATAGACAGACAGACATACAGACGGACACGATAAAACTATATACCCCCTAATCTTCGATTACAGGGACATAAAAAGAAATGGTCTTCAATTAACTTTTTATATTATGATACAGTATAAAGAAGACTTACAAAAATGAAAATGTTTGTTCTCAAATTCTCTGAAAAATATACTCAGAACTGAGTAAAGGGGTGGGGTAAAACAAGAATTATGAAATGTAATGAATACTGTGTACTAAATCAAAAGGTTATGTATACACATATAGTTTTTGCATTAGAATGTGTATTTTACACTAGACCATAGCTTTACAGAGCATATTTTTAGGTGTTATACCCACCCCACCCCCCTTATATATGCCCTACCTTTATTTTTATATGAGGAGTGACTAAATTAAGATTAAAATAATATACTATTCTACTAATTTATGTATTTGCAAAGAATTAAATATCTTTAATCATATAGTGATAGTCTGCATGTATAGGATGAAACATATAAAAAATGTACAGCATCGAGGCTTCCTGCCATCCATTTCTATTTTTACTCACGCCTCCGAATGAAACCTTATTAAGGTATGTTACTCGTGAAATTTGTAAAATCAAGGATTTTTTGAGAAGTATATTTTAGTTAATACTCATATAGAGTGACACAAAATCGCAGAGAAAATAGGGGGTCAGTGTGCACCCTACTGATCTACGGTACAATTAATTTCACCTTTGTGCACTAAACCGTTGTAAACGGCTGGGCTGAAGATAAGAAGGGTCTTTACCTGGCTGTATCACTGCGTGGCCAAGCACAGTCAGTGTTAATTGGCATGCCAAGCGATACTGGTCAGCACTATAAGACACTGGACAGATCCCTTGAGGAGAGATCATCCCCTCCTAACCAAACATATCTGTACCGTGTTCAGCTAAAAGAACGAAGACAAACAGCATCTGAGTCAATACCAGAGTTAGGCCAGGCCATTAGATGACTAACCAATCTGGTCTACGCATCATCACCTGGTGTTGTGCGTGAAACTCTGGCCAAAGATGCGTTCATTAATGCCTTGGTAGACTTTGAGATGAGAATTTGTATCAAACAATCTCCTATTCGAAACCTGAATTAAGCCATCCGGCTAGCCGTTGAACTCAAGGCTTATAATCGAGCGGAGAGCAGAAACCCAGAAGCAAGGGGCCATTTGCAAGTATCGGCTACAGAACACGCATCCGGTGAGGTTAACCAGAACAGTCTTGAGACATGGATGAAGTCTCTGGAGGCTAACATGAATACTAGTACGTTAACCAACGAGATTCGAAAACTGAAACTGAGTCGGTCAGTCAGTAAAACCTATGACAAACAAACAAGAGGCAAACCATTGCCTTTGTATGAATGTAACAAGGAAGGTCACATAAAACGCAACTGCCCAAAGATGAAGAAACGACATTGTGAAAGTAAACACAAGGATTCAAAAGCCAAAAAGGGATTAGGCAGCCTGTCCTAGTGGATGAAGCTTAGTTATGGTTAAAGTAAGGAGTCGGGACCTAATTTGTACGGGAAATGTTTACTATGACGTCCCAAATAATATAAGGTCTTCAAAATACCACAAAATGAAATTATGTGCTATTTCAAACAGCTGGGTAGCTGTATTCACATACAAATTTACTATTACATGCAGTTTTGTCGTTTGTTAAATTCCACAGAACAGTACACAATGCATCAATTACAATGCACTTGTCAATGTGATGTCATCTTGCAAAAATGACGCAGTTTGTACACAGTGAGAGGCTTATCAAGTCATATTTTGTACAATGAATATTGTCTTTTGTTCTCAAATAAAATTTAATTTGCAATTAAAAAAGGCCGTGAACTTGGATGCGATGTCTATTTTAGTATTTTATTTATATACTGTCCATATATTCTCCAGAAAAGTGAAACTGCGTGTGTTTGCATGCAGATTACTTAAAAAAGTAATGGAAAGGCCCTAATAAATCGAGTTATTGCAAGGGCATACCCTCAATTTATCTTGCCAAGTTTTTACACATAAACTCAAGAAGCATAAAGATATTTGAAAAGTGCTGCGAAACTTATAAAATCTTGCAAATAAATTGATTATTGCTATTTACAATGTAGTTAAGCAGCAAAAATTCAACCTGCTGTTTTTACAAACTACATATAGTGCTAAAAAGGTTTATTAAAAAGTTTTTGGATTTGGTTATGCCCTTGCAATATTGGAATTTATAAATGACTTCTAAACTGCAAGTATAATTGCTAAAATCATGCGACATCGACAGGTATAAATAAAAATAAATGTCTCCAACATGTAGATTTAAACCACATTACATTATTATATATCAGTGAAGTACTAAAAAAATTGCCCATCCTAATAAATATGTAATTTTTATCTTAAAAAACGCCGATATTTCCATTTGTAACATTAATTGTGCTGCGATCAGTTGGAGTTGGATCTTCCCCAGATGAAGAAGGCATCTACTTAGACATCTCTGTTCAAGGTGCCCAAGCTAAATTCATGGTTAACACAGGGGCAACACTGACATTTTTGTCCTTTACGAGAAAATTGCAGAGAACATCGAGCCAAAGCTGCAGAAGGTTAACCAGCGTATCTTAGCTGCCACTCAAAGTGAGCTGTCTGTCAAGGGTAAGGCGGACACAACACGTAATATTGAGGGTATGGTAACACATACGACTGCAGTCATTGCGGAGATTCAGGCAGATGGAATACTGGGGCTTGACTTTTCATTATCAAATGCATGTACGGTCGACATGAATCAAAAGGTGCTTCACATAAGAGATAAGATAATACCAATGTTATGTTATCGGTTACATAGGATGCAACAGAATAACCGCAACAAGGATTGTCAGCATACCTCCTAGAAGTGAGATAATCACGCAGGGACACGTCTTGAAGGTCTGTAAACATGTTCTAAGGGATACGTGTTTTGGTAGAACCTTTCGTATCAGGTTCGCCAAGGGAAGGCTATATCACGACCAGAACACTGGTCTTAACACAGGAGATGGTACGGTTATTGGACAACTGAGTGAAGTCGGAGTGGTTGAATCAGAAGAGAAGAATACGTCAAGCAGATGTAAGAAGTTAAGACCTGATTAACTATGCTGAAGAAAACTTCAAGCCACTTGAAGAGTAAGCATAATAGATAAGCTCATAAATTTTTGATTGAATGTACCAACATTTTTGCACGAGTCACTGGATCAGTTTAGTGGTAGCTTGTGGTTCTCTACTATTGATCTCTGCTCAGAATATTGGCAGTTAGAGATGGAGTCAGACGACAAACAAAAGACAGCTTTTGCCACACCTCGTGGAGTTTTCCAGTTTAAGGTTATGCCATTCGGCTAATGTTGTGCTCCTGCAACATTTGAGCGCTTAATAGAAAATGTCTTGACAGGCCTTCACTAAGAATTCTATCTTGTTTACCTTAATGACGTTATAGTGTCAGGAAAGAACTTTGAGGAAATGTTGGCAAACCTTAGAAAGATATTTGACAGACTGCAAAATGCAGGCATTAATCTCGAAACCAAAAAATGCTGCTGGTTTGCCAAGAAAGTGACTTACCTTGGTCATGTTGTGTCAGAGGAAGGTATAGAGACTGATCGAGACAAAACAGCTACAGTAAAACAGTGGCCAGTACCTACTAATGCCACTGAGGTACGCTCTTTCTTGGGCTATGCATCTATTACAAAGATTTCTTAAGAATCGCAAAATCCTTACACATGCTAACAGAAAAAGGTCGTCTAAAGAATGTCAAGAGGCACTTGACACCCTAAGAAATAAGCTGACAAACACTCCAATATTAAGGCATCCAGACTTTTCACATCCCTTCATTTATGATACTGATGCAAGCAATGTGTCTATAGGCGCATTCCTATCACAAAAGATTGATGGTCAATTAAGAGAGGGTTGTTGTTTATGCAAGTCGGACACTGACGAAGTGTGAGTGCAGATACTGCGTTCCACGAAAGAAATTGCTCGCGGTTTTCAACTTTGTCAAGCACTTTAAGCATTACCTCTATGGTAAAAAGTTCATAATCCGCACAGACCATAGCTCCTTAAGGTGGATTTCAAATTTAAGAATCCTGAAGGACAGTTAATTGGCACATTGGCTGAAAATCCTCAGCACATACATTTTCGACATACAATACCGACCAGCTACACAACACAGAATTGCAGGTTCATTGAGCAGTGTGCCATGTCGCAAGTGTGGTTTTGATCCGGGAGAAAGTTCTGGAAGGTAAGGAAGTGAGAGCGATAGCCCAAGCCAATGGGCCGAAGTAAGCGTGGAAGATCCAATTTTGTCAATGAAAGATATGCAAGACAAAGACAAAAATGCATCCCCTGTCAAACGTTGAGTCATAGAAAAGACAAGACCTGAGTACAGTATGGTAAGTGGCCAAGGTTACGTGCTACGATCTTTATGGACACAATGGAACAATCTTTGTATCGACAATGACATTCTATTCAGAAGATTTGAAGAGAAAGATGGAAAGACAATACGCTTGCAGGCTATTGTATTAAGTAGCCAACGACGGACAATATTCGAGTACTGTCATGATGTGAGGACATCTGCACATCTTGGTGTGAGCAAGACACTAGCTCAAATAAGACAAAAGTTTTATTGCCCTGAACACCTTTGATTGAAACTGGATTGTTAATTTAATTCTTTTGTAGCTATAAAACTTCTTGTTTGTTAACATATGAGTCTAATCAAATGTTTATTAATCTATCGATAAGATAAATTCGCACTAGAATACATCGTGACGTCCTGTTTTGGGGTTTTATCATAGAGAAAATGTACATTGTGACGTCACGTTTTATTTCCAACAGAAATAAAGAGCACAAAAATTGACACCCGACTCTTTAAACCAAAAAATTGTCGTATTACAAGCTTAATAGGAAAATAACTCCTCTTATACCATTGAATAAATATGATGAGACTTTCAGAGAATCTTAATTACATAATATAATTGTGCACCTCCCATTTTACTTTATGATCCCATAGCAAATCATGGACACTGCCATTATATTCTTACCTATGACTTCAGGTCTGGTGGGATCTGAATAACATGAGACCCCACGGGTTATTTACATGTTACCGTAAAAGAATTTAGAGATTTTAGATTTCCCATTGGAAAAGGGATACTGCCTCTATATTCATGAGAGAGGCGAGGGTATCATTTATTGAGCCTATCTTGCACAGTACCTCTAGTGTTTGCCGATGGGTAACCCTTTTAACCACATGGTCTGTTATAATTAAACTGGCATTAAATGAGAGATTCTTTTCCAGATTTGCGTCGCTTGCTGGATATGGCCACCATTTTCAAGATAAGTGAGGGTTTCAAGTTTTTGGTATACATGTATGTCCTTGTAGTTTTCAGCCTTCACATAAACTCATACTTAGAATTTCAAATCTAAATCCACGTGAGAAAAACGTGCTCGACTTTCTTAATTTTAATATACAGCATAAATGACCCCTATAAAAATAAGACGAGGGCAAGCAAAACAGTTTCTGTATATAAATAACATCTCTCTCTCTCTCTCTCTCTCTCTCTCTCTCTCTGTGTGTGTGTGTGTGTGTGTGTGTGTGTACCAGCTTTGTGCAATGTGACAAGCAACTAACAATTTCAATCGATCTGTTAATGTTGTTAGAGGTCCCATTGCCCTTTTTGCCAATTGATAAAACCAGAGGAAACTATATATGCGCCTTATCTTTCCTTTGCCTGTAAAGCGGTTTGTTTTTTCCTTATTTTCTACCCGATTGAATATATCTCATTATCCTTAGATACCACAGTGTCTGACACATCTGTTTCATACTTGGATAGTTTACTTGAAAAAGACGTTAACGGTTATCTAACAACCAAGCTATATAATAAATGTGATGACTTTAACTTTTCTTTTGTCAACTTCCCTAACTTATGCATCAATATACCTTCATCACCTGCATAATGAGTGTATATATCTCAGTTGATTCGACACGCAAGAGCTTGCTCTACGTATGAACAATTTCTAAAACGAGGTAAATTATTGACAAACAAGTTGATGAAACAAGAATATCAACAGTCTAGTTTAAAATCATCATTTCGTAAGTTCTATGGTCGATATAATGACCTTATCAGCAAATAAAAATTGATCATTGAGTCAAATGCTGACTGACGTTTTTCATACTAATTATTGTTAGTCCATTATTTATACGCTGAATTGACGACGATCCTGAAGATCCTGAACATGACAAAGAACACACGGCGAGTGTGACCGGTCAGCAGGGGAGGCTCACTCCTCCATGGCACCTGATCCCACCTCTGATATTTTGGAGGTAAATATTTGCTCTGTTCTTATTTTGTATTGTTTTATGGACTATGAGATTGAATGCTGTTACTGTGCACCTATATATTCAAGAAGTAGTGTAAATCAGATGTGGATGCTTAAAAATTCTAAAGAACTTTTTGACAATTTGAAATCACAAGACTTTACAAAAATCAACAGCTTAAAAACTTACGACTTTTCAACTTAATACACAACAATTCCCAACGACAAAATAAAATCCACGCTTTTTGATATCATTGACAGCTGCTTCTTCAACAGAACTGGAACTCGTAAATTTACTTACATCGTTATTGGTCATTTGAAAAATTATTTTGTTAGAACAGATTCTGATTGCCACATAAGTACTCTGAAGTCGACATCAAGAAGATGCTTGAGTTTCTGATTGACAATATCTATGTGGTTTTTGGAGACCAGGTATTCCAACAAATTATTGGAATTCCCAGGGGTACAAATTGCGCTCCGTTATTAGCAGACTTATTTTTATATTCATATGAAGCAGAATTTATGCAAAATCTTATGCGTGAAAAGAAGAAAACACTTGCTGTGGCCTTCAACTCGACATTATCGATGACGTATTGTCAATTAATAATGATAATTTCCATTCCTACGTCGATACGATATATTCTGGTGAGTTTGAGATAAAAGATACCACAGAGCCCGACACTTCTGCTTCATACTTGGATATTTTACTTGAAAAAGACACTTATGGTAATCTTACAACCAAGCTATATGATAAACGTGATGACTTTAACTTTTCTATCGTCATCTTCCCTTACTTATGCAGCAATATACCTTCATCACCTGCAATCGGAGTATATATATTTCAGTTGATTCGATATGCAAGAGCTTGCTCTACGTATGAACAATTTCTTAAACGAGGTAAATTATTGACAAGCAAGTTGATGAAACAAGAATATCAACAGTCTCGTTTTAAGTCATCATTTCGTAAATTCTATGGTCGATACAATGACCTCGTCAGCAAATACAATTTATCATTGAGTCAAATGCTGACTGAAGTTCATACCAATTGTTAGTCCATTATTTACAGACTGAATTGACGACGGATTTTTTCCGTTATTTCCTGATCATGACAACGAGCACACTGCGGGTGTGACCGGTCGGCAGGGGATGCTCACTCCTCCATGGCACCTGATCCCACCTCTGATGTTTCGGAGGTCCGTGTTTGCTCTGATCTTATTTTGTGTATTGTTTAATGGACGTTGAGATTGAATACTGTTCGTTATCTTCATATCCTTCTGTTCGTAATTCCCATATCCTTCTGATCTTTGGCATGTTGATTTATCTTGTTGCAAAGCAATGGAAGTTGAAATTACCTTCGTTTCCACGATTCGTATGGGAAAAATACCCAATGCGGTAGGTGACTTGATATTACTTATGCAATATTGCCAGAATACTTTTTACAAATTTAAAGTTTCTCTTTAGTTTTGGAAATTTGATATTTCAATTTAGGGCGTATTATTATCTCCACAAAGTGTTAAGAGCACACAGAAAATAACATGTGATGCTGTTTCTTTTTGTCTTATATAAGGCATGTTGCTACGATAGTTTTTAAAATAGATATAGATCTAAAACCTAAAAACAAAAAAAAAGTTTTTTGTATGATTTTCACACATCGAATTTTTGTTAGTAAATAAACAGAAAGTAAAGTAAATTCCATGGATTCTTCTGAATTCTTTTCCTGATATTAACATTTGATAATGACCTTCTGTAAATAGAAAATGCATACCTATTGTTTCATTCACATTTCTTTAAAGCATATTTGAATATTTTACATATACCCGTTAGTATAACAGTTATCCATGCTCGGATCAAAGATTCTTTTCCGGGGGGAAACCTTAGTCAAGTATAAAATCCAATCTAAAATTTATAGACAAGGAAAAAGAAATTAAACTCGAGCAAACTCAAAAGACGTATTTCAGGGGGGGGGGGTCATTTACTTCTAATGCTGCATACCTATGACTTTTCAAACCAACTTACCAGCTGTATAGGTACGCCTGTCGAGGGGATGTGTTTTCTAAGGGTGTCCAAGATCACCCTTTTACTTGGTTTGGTATTTAAATTCATTTAAACTTTTAAACTCTGCAAATTCATAGGGGGTCCAGATTCCTATACCACCTCCCCTTCTCGATCTGCCTTTGTGATTAACTATAATGCTGAACCATGAAGAGAATTGCTTAGAAGAAACACATATTTGTGTGAATTCAGTGACATCTCAGTTTTAGTTAACTTGAATTCAAATCAAGTTAAGAACTTGAAAGAAATGAAAACCGTCTTGCAAATAAATTACAAATATATTTTTTTTGTCTGTACTTGTAGAAGATCTGTTCAAGCAAGAACGTCTGCTTATTATGGATCGGGATCAGGACAAATTCTTTTGAGCAATGTGCGGTGCAATGGAGATGAATATGCTATTCAGTCGTGCTCTTCAAGTAGAAATCCCAGTACTTGTGGTCACTATGAAGACGTCGGTATTTCTTGCTCAAATGGTAGTTTCTTTCATTTTCATTTTAAACAGGATTTAGAATTTCTGATATTCAAAGTATTTTCCATATTAAGTATATGAATTATATTTTTTTATCAATCTTTCAATTATGTTCCTTTTGGTTTAGATTGATCGATCGATCAAGAGAGTAGATATTTAAGAAAAAAAAATAAGTAAATAGCTTCTTTTTAAGATTGTCCATCATTCACTTACGGAAAAAAATGTGAAAAAGATTGTGATTGCGACCGCAGTATTTCATTGTCATGAGACAAAGACACAGGAGAGTGCAGGTGCAAGACTGGATGGTCAAGTGCCCGTTGCACGTGTGGACCAGGGATGAAATGTGACGAAAACGCATACTGTGACGGGTTCAAATGCCTCTGTATTGATGGTATTCTCACAAAACCATCCAATTGTTCAGGTTCGAAACATTCAATTTAACTGTTTAAGTTTATTTATCAATATTCTCTCATATGTTATGTATTTGTATGATCATATAGCCAAGAAAAATGAATTATAACACTATACACTATTTTTTTTTAAACTGTATTCCGTGATGTAACCTCAGATTCACCCCCTGTTAAACACCAACGAATGAAAATGAGATTAAGCTCCGCCCATTCTGTGACGGAAGCGGTCCAACATCTCATCGACCGGTCCAACATCTCACTCAGCAGTCCAACATTGATTTTGTTATGCCCGCTCAGCAAAACATTAGATATGTTGTTTTTTTTTCGTATATATTTGTATAGGAACAATTTTTAAAGGTATAACAAATAGTACTAAATAGACCTGTTGGATGTAGTTTATATTTAAATGTCTTAAATGCATTGTTTGAGAAAATATCTTGATATGAGGGCAGATTGGTGCATTTTAAGACAGCAGAGCTCTTTGTTTTCCATCATCATATGTTATACCCCTTTAAACATTTGAACGATTATTTCCTTGAATTTGCTGGTCCTATCAATTACATATATTATTACATGGTTTCCATGGTTGAAATTTGATTTTTGAGGTTAGTAATAACAACTTGATCAAGAGATAAACGGGTTCTGTGATCAAAGTTAGTAATTGATCCTCCATCTAATACATTAATTAGATAGACGATACGTTCCTCAAATATATGATTATGTTCCTCTTTGCAGGGCGTTGTCATTTCCTTTAATCGTATTTTTTAGTTTGAGGAACAGACGAATTTCTTGGGAATTATTTTCCTTTTAAAATTTGAGTGCTTGAAATGCCAATGATTGGCAATATCCATAATTATATCTCGGTGTCTTGTTAAAAAGCCCCATAACACTCAATGTCTTACAATGTTGACTAGAAAGATTTCACTTTCCATCGATGTTTCGATTAAAACATATGGAATAGCAGCGCCTGGTGTCCTTTAATCCAGAATTCTTCCCATTGTTTAAGGAAAGGTATGCTTAAACATATATAAAACAAAGAAATTTTCTTTATCTCCCAGTCATCAGATAGGTTTTTAAATGGAATGGTCAAGAGAATTGAAATACTTGTACCCGATATTCCTTTTTTCGAATCTATGATATCATCGGCATAAAGAATGCCACAAGGGGTACATTCTTTTCTATAAACACAACTGGAAGACTTCCATTTCAGATTTCACCTACTTATTTCAGTGATATTACTCTTAAATGAGCAATTGGTTATCAAAATGTAGTATCAAGTGTTTTGCAGTTTTTGACAAACAATTTTGATAAATAAAACACAAAAGGTCCGAAAAAGGATTCATGAAATATGCCTCTGAAGTAAAATTTACAATTATAACATTTTTATATAAAAAGGCATAAGCATCACCAAGTATCCTGCGAAAATACCTAGAAATGTACCTCGATGATTGTGAAGAAATTTGTTATAGTAACAATACTTCAATCACAAGTTAAGATAATGCATTTAATATACAAATCTAATCTCTAACATTACACTGTATATCTCATCATATTCATCGATGAATACATTCTCCAAAACTTGTAAAGGGGACCGTATACATATATATAACAAATGAGATTGCGTACAGAGAAACTGTTGAAAAATGTTGCTCCATCATTTTTAGATGATTGGCAAGGCATATTTACTTCTAATCAGGATCACGTGTTAATTAATGCTCATCTTTTACAGATATTACGGACGTCTTGTATTCTTGTTCATTTGAAACAGATTTTGAAACATGTTCCATCCAAAATTATGGTGAAATGAAATGGAGGAAAGACAGTGTAAGAGTTAAAACTGATTTCTCATTCATATTCTGATATAGTTTCATGGAATTATGGAATGAATATACATTTTATAGAGTGGGACACCTAGTGATGACACAGGTCCATACTCGGCACAAGAGGGGAAATATTACGTTTATACAGAAGCATCTAGCCTATCAACTGGCGATAGAGGAGTAATGGAAATCCAAGTTTCTGATTTAAATCTAAGTAAGTGTTTGTAATATCAATTGAAATTAGCTTTAAATAATATATGGGACCATTTAATAATAATTTAAGATGAAATGTGACAAACTTTTAAAGAGAACTTATTGAGCTCATTTGTATTGGAGAAAACAAGGTGTTAAAAAGTAAGCCTTTCATGAATGAATTTGACGTTCGTAATATAAGAAACGTTTGCGTTTTACGGGAAAATTTACCATTAACTGCCACGTAACATTACCACTACAGGACAAAAAATTTGCTAATAATCCAAAGTTTTACTGACAATATTTGATAATTAATGAAACGGTGCTGTTCATGCTGATTAATACTGATATTTACTGTTAATATTGCTGTTGCAGCTGATAATTTTAGTTGTTTCTGATAAACACTAATAATGACCGCTGTCTACACTTTTTAGTCTGATAAATACTGATAAATACTGTTGATATGCTATAGATGCTGAGATTCACTGATGATTACTGTGGTCTTTGTTTTTAAGATCGGAAGGGTTAAAGAGCTGAGGGTCGTAAAAACCTTCAATTATTTCTTTCTTTTAATTGTAAATTATCATCATGACATTTTGATTTTCTAAAATGTTCTGCTAGTATTTTTGAAATCGTATTACATTACATATACCACAACTAGTCCGAACCATGCTCAGAGCAATGGACCTGCAGAACGAATATTTCAGACCATGAAACATCTTATCACCAAATCTCAATAACCATACTTAGCTCTCTTGGATTATCGGATCACAGAGATGAATGGTATTGATATGTCACCAGCCTATCTATTTCTAGGACGCAGACTGAAGTCTATACTACCTACAGCAGCCCCTTTACTGAAATCATGGATAGATGACAACACGTTGGTCAAGATAAAATGTCGACAGGAAATACAGGAGGAGAAATTTAAATGACATGCTAGGACAATGGACAAGCGGATTCGTTAAAGACTTGCACCTTACAAAAAGTTCGTATGTTATTAAGACCAATGGAAGATGCTACAGACGTAATCGCAAATTCGTGAGACCTACTCGTGTCCGAGGTAACTCAGTCTCCAGAGATGATGTCCTTGAATATACCGATGCGACATTGCGTTCTAAGGCCACTCAGAGCACCAATGGTATATCAGCAGCTTCAGATGTGCAACCAAATACCGTCACCGAGACAGCTAGATATGATGTTGAACCACCAGCAGTAAATCCTGTGCATCTTACCAGTAGTTGCCGCTGTGTTGAACTCTCTGCGGGATACCGAAAATGATCTTCATTAATCGTAATTGAAAACTGAACTGATATTTCATCAAATTTATGTTGTGTTACAGTTTATAATGGACTTTCATTATTCAAAATCTAATGTAATGGAAAGTATCAATTTTTGAAAGGGGAAGGGTGTGATCAATATTTATTCTTTTTTACGTTACTGTTCTTAAAAATAAGCTCTCTTGTAAACAAAGGTAAATAAATCAAATTGTATCCCACAATGGTGTTATGAATTCACCACAGTAACAACAAGAAAACAATTATCTAACCATCAAGTGTCGCCAGGAAAATAAATAAAGTAAACAATGGAAATGAGTCTTGATCTACAAACCGCTTCGATATGTGTGAAAGAGACATGCGTCTAAATGATGGAGACGATAGTCGAGGATATTTTGAAAACTTATTGTCGGATAAAAATCGAACAAAAACGGCACCATTTAAACATAATCATTTTCCTCAATTAAATGTTGCCTGCCTAAAATATACAAAATAAATTGAAACTAGACACATGGATCACCTATATTCAAAAATGTGTTTCACTTCAGGAATGTAAAACACGAACAGTGTTTGTATGTAAT
>NW_026930177.1:0-11041 GCF_032062105.1 Saccostrea cuccullata
CTAGTTTGGATATGCACATAACAATCTGAAGAAATGATCAATCCTCTTTGACTGAGAAGGGTTTAATTTTATTTGTGAGAAATAAATATATCTTTTCTAAATATAAGAATTTGACGACACTTTATTGCAATGCATTTACACTGCAAATTTTAATTTTTCTTAATTTTGTGTTTTGAAATAACAGTTGGATGGATTTTATTTAATTCAAATTAAATTAATTAAAATCTGGATGGAATTTAATTAAATCAAATTTTCTTAATATACAATTGTTCTCTTTCATATGATTCTGAATTAAATTCAATCAAATTAATTAAAATCTGGATGCATTTTAATTAAATCAAATTTTCTTAATATACAATTTGTTCTCTTTCTTATGATTCTGAATTAACAATCCAGTAATTATGACAAAAGACATGTTGACAGAGTTACGTATTGATTTTTTTCTTTTTGAAATCAAATGTCCAGTTAGCGTTTTGCGAAAAATATACTGCATGCGCACTCTTCTGCAAAACAATGCTACCCATTGTAGTGCCTGGCAAATTATCCAATCAAAATAAACTGAGTTGTTTTTTTGTTTTTTTTGTAATTGAATTAAAAATCTGATTCTTTAAATTAGTGTTTTGAAAAGAAAAGTTTTATGGAAAAAATAGACCGGATGAAATATTTAATTTATTTTTTAATTGATATATGACTGCATGTATTCTTTCATACAAATTTCAATTAACAGTCTACAGCACTTAATTATGTCTGGGGACTCTTTCGACAAAGTTGTACGTATTGATAATTTTTTATCGAACGACTAGTTTGGACAAGCAAAAATATTCTGAAGAAATCAACACTCCTTTTTGACTGGTGAGTAATTTTATTTTCACCCGCAAGCATATTAATGCTTCGTATCTTCATAATTTACCTATACCTATATTGCACTGCACTACAATGTAATGGCAATCAAACATTCAGAAGTCCAATTTTGTTTTGTACACGGTTGGGATAAATTCATAACGTCACTCCATACCTCAAAAAAAAAAAATCAATAAAAATAAAAATTGAACAGCCCCACAACGTTTACATATTTCATAGTAGAATTTATCGATTATAATGTTTGATTCTCCATCATTTCGAGCAAGAGTGGTCTAAATATACCTTCCACATGTAAAACCCTGAAAAACTAAAATTTCAATTGAACTATAATTCATCTTTTTTGAGAGCAATGGACGATCCCTTTAAGCAAGATCGGTCCTCTGTTCATACAAGAACACAATTGGCCACACTAAATAGTCCACATCTGGGGCTGGGGCATTCCGAGAAATCATTATATCGGAAGAAAATGGTGAACCTGGCCTCACTTTGAAAGTTACTGATAATGGTCTGTCCTGTATGGCAGAAATCCACGCGCACTTCAGACAAAGTTTGATGAAAAGATGCACTTTGACTGCCTTTAAATGGGCCTTCAGATGTGGTTTTTCCGTTAAGAAAAACAACTGAAAAAAAATATATGTACTCGTAGTTACAAGTTACATAGATATGAGGCACCGTTTTGGTATTTACTGCCAAAAAGTGATATAGTATTCGAATAGGTGATATCACTTACTAGTATTCAAATTGGTGAGATCATTAATTCATTTCCAATAGGTGATATCATCTATTTGAATTAGTGATATTACCTATTGGAAATGAATAGGTGATATATCACCCATTCGTGCCAAATAGGTGATATCACCAATTCGAATAAGTGATATCACCCATTCGAATAGGTGAAATCACCTATTTGAATTTCTTGAAATAAATAATGAATGCTCCCTAGACTGTATACTTTACCACCAAGAAACTATTCGAATAAATGATATCATCTATTTGAAAAGAAAAGGTGATATCAGCTAATTAGTGATATCACCTTTTCTAATAGGTGATATCACCGATTCAAATCAAAAACTGTAGATGATATTACTTATTCAAAATCTGTATAGGTGACATCATTGATTCAAATAGGTGATATTATAGTTTGCAATTAAGTGTGAAGTTTTACGTTATGTCACGATCTAGTTGACATCTGCGCTAAAGGTAAATTGTACACGCCTCCTAACCGCAAGCTTTACGACTGGAACTTTCTTCTTATCCCTGATTGGTTGCTCGTGCAGCAAACTATTTCAGTGTCAATGTTGATTTTGGTTTGAACACATTTCATTATGTAGCAATTACATAAACGGATTGGGCAGCAGGCATAGCCTATATAAGCCCTCTCCACAGGTACAAGGTTAATTAATACACATATAGTAACAGGTTCATATGTCACTAATAAGTTATATTTAACTAACACAAATTTAAATAGAATTTAGGAGAAAGTACAAAAAAGTACATAGAGAAAAAGAAAAAAATACGTTGTCGTTGTTGATAGTATATGTTTGACCAATCATGTTTACGCTGGAAGCATCTGACGGGAAAGATCGTGACGTAACACCAAACTTCACACTTAACTGAAATTAATAATGCCACTTTTTGACAGTAAATGCGAAAACGGTGCATGCCTCATACAAAGATGCAGAGCTAACAAAAGGAACGCAATCTTTATATTCTCTCAAAGGGTTTTAGAGATTAGAGATGGCTTTGGTTTATGTGAAAGGGATCGAATTTCTTATACTAGTATATAGGATCCAGTACAAGATTAAAATGTTTGGATGATTATGTTGAAAATTGGTTGTCCATCCAAATTGTTTTTTTGACCAGTAAGGAACAGTTCTGCACAACCAAGGTGAAAAAAAGTGCTCCTTAAATAATAGGAAAACGTATAATATTGTAGTGAGTCTAACCGCTTAACTTGTGTTTATTTTTTGTTCATAGACCTATCATAACTCATAAGTAATTGTACGCTCTTTAAATAAAAATAACCCAGACTTTGTACTTTGAATACCTGTTCAATTACTGGAACTATCTGAGGGTTTACTGATCTCCTGAGTCTAGAGAGTTCTAACGATACTTGTTGGTCAGTTTGTTCCGTAGACTGGGGTATACGAATCTGTGAAAATCATTATAATTATATCAGTGTTCAACATATTCAACATTTCTATAAAATTCTATACAAACGATGTCCGCAAAATATCGAGCAAGAATATGTATACACTATACACTTATGTTTATAACATTTTTAAAAAGTCTGCCTTATTTGAAACTTCTCTGAGGAATTCCAGTTAGTTTCCCAGAAAATGAAACATCAAATGGACATTTCTATTACTTTTTTCGATGTCATCAGGTACCAAATAAATAAACAATAAAACAAAACTAATGTTGACTAAAACTGAATGATAACCTTTTTCAGTAGATGTTGGTTTGAAGTAGGAACAAACAAGGTGTCGGTTAGATCTCTAAGATGTTCGCTAGACAGGTTTTCACAGAATTCAAAACAATCCTGTAAACAAGAATTCCGGTGCAGTATTTTAGATTTAAATGTCTAGAGTTTGAATACCGCGTTACTTGTAAATGCAATAGTTTAAGTATGCACTTCCCCGACCTTTCCATTATTTCTCGTACAAAATTAGAGCTTTTTACCATGATTTTACATAATGTTTGAAATGACATTCAGCTGAAGCTGAGCTGAAAACTCAAGCGAACTTTACTGATAACATGTTGTCTGTTGTCCATCTGTAAAATGTTAACATTTTAAACTTTATTCAGTATCAATGGGCAATTTTCAACCAAACCATTCACAAAGGTATTCAGGTTACTCTACGCGCTTTCATAGTGTAAATTTGGTGGAATCTTTTCAAAATTATCTCAAGAACAATTAAATGGGCAAAACAGTTGAAATTCATGTGGAACGTTTATTAAATAAAGTACAAATTCAAGTTAGTTCAAATCACGACCTCTAGGAAGTTTATAGAAAAAAAGTACTTTGAATCTTAATCTTGAAAAAATAATTAAAGCCCTGTTTCTATACATGTACAATTGTCGGCATCCTCACTCTCTGTAGTTGTAAAAGTTTTATTACATTTATGTACAGTGTAACCTGTCTAACCTGGACACCGAACTGTTCGCCAGTTGTTGGATAAGACAACATTCAGCCATACAAGACAATATTTTAAACAAATGAATTAACTGAAAAAAGACAAAGTTTACTTTGTATTAGGCAAGATTTTAGATTATACAGCATTCGGATTAAACAAGTTTCACTGTATTACAAGTATTTAACATGACAGAAACAACCTGAAGAATTTTAAGCAGTTCCTCTGTGGCCTCTCTTTCTCTGAGTTTTTTCTTGTAAATGAAGAATTCAAAGGCAGGCTGCCACTCTGTGTTGTATATTTCTGATAATAATTCAGCTACATTTTCGGGTCTATCAGAAAACGAAGAAAAACAAATATGTTTCATTTAAACTGTTTAGATGTAAACATTTAAGGTGCATTACTATGTATTGATCAAAACATACAAAAACGTTCGTTTGTTTGCTGTTGAGCGTCCCACTCGAGAATTTTTTTAATCATATGAAGACACCGCTACCTAGTAATTTTATCCTATATTCGGCATTTAGGACCATTGAACAGCAAGTGATCTTTTTCGTGCCAGCACCTACTTCAACATGGGAAATCGGTTTATATGGTCTTATCCGAAGGAGCGGTCTCGACCTCCCACGGTGGGATTCGAACCCGCGATGTAAGGATCAACTCACATACATCATGTAAAAGTCAGCCAATATCACAAGGAAGTTTCATCAAGTTTTTGTTAAATTAGAACGAGGTCTTTAAGTTAAGGGAACCGACTGAAGTTTCTTAAATAAAAACAAAACATGTCCCATGAACTGAATTTCTATTCCTACCTAGCAGTAGTGATCTCTATCGGGTGAAGTACAGGTAGCCCTCTCGCCGTCCCCTCTTTTTCAAGGTCAAGGTTGGCCAACCTAAGTCTTTCTACTTCTGATTTTAATTCAGAAATAAGTTCCTCCCTGTTTATAAAGGTAAGACGTTTTCATGGATATTTATTGCATAATGAATGCGTGGCGTGGCTCGAAACAATTAATTGATAAAGAGATATTTTTCAGAGTTTATCGGTATATGCTGTGATAAAATTAAGTCTAACCTTGACTGATCCCCTTTATTTGTGTTCTGCAATATATGAAATACTTTTGGAATGTAGAATCTTTGAATATTTAAAAGCTATCACTATATGCAAGTATGTCAAAAATATTTTTTTTAAGTTAAACATTAAAACTTAAAGAAATCACGCTTTTACTATACCTAAAAAATACAAAATTGTACATTATTGTAGAAGCAAGCTAGATTAATACGGGTTACATTGGCCTTACTTGGGGCTTTTCCTCTTCTGTTTTATAGTCTATGTTTTCTTCTACCCACTGTAAAAATCACAAACATATGATTAAATATAAAACAAGAACTAAATACTATATAATGATTAGAGAAAATAAGATACTAAATTAAGGACAGATGGATATAAAAAAAATGGATGTCTGGTTTGGTGTATATTTTTAACCTATTTCGTTTATGAATAATTAAATTGGGATAGAACACAGATTAAAATGTGTCAAAATGAAGAAAACTGAATTACATTTATTTTTATACATTTGGGAGACTTGGAAAAAATCTTATGCCTAAAAATTGAAGGAATCAGTGGATGATGTGACTTTATTTGACCTTTGTCCACTTTACATGACCTTGACCTTTATTTTTCCAAAGGTGTTCTATGAATTTTAAATTCCTTATTTTCAAAGTTATAGACTGAAATAGTAAGGAAAAATCCCCCCAAAGAAATTGACTAAAAATAAAACGCTATATGCTACTTAACAGCCATTTTTCAACCCAGTCAAAAAGAAATTCACAACTCCATAATTTCTTAAGAAGCAAGAAAAAACTGAATTCCTTCATGATAAAGGTGGGGTCCACATTTTCTAATGGGGTGGTGGTGGTGGTGTCCCAATGCCAAAGTCATTTATTATTTGATAGAGTACATATCTTAATACTTCTGCTACCTAAGGACCCCCACCCCCTTTCCATATCAAGACCTCTAGTTCTGCCAATCTCCACAAATAAATTTTATACAAAATGCCAACTGAAGCTATAGTTTTATTTTTCCTTTTAAAAACACGAGGATTTTATCATTTGTTATATGTACTTACATTTCTCTCGGCCTCCAAGAGCGCGTCTCTAAATGGTGCGCTATTCACAATCAATGTGCCACTTTTAAAATTTCTTACGCAAGCAACAATAGGCTCTGCCCAGTGAGCAAAATTGTCATCTGGACTTGCACTTTGCGATGATCGCAGGTCGTCGCTAGGTCTGCGATTATCTAAAAAAAATCATTTTTTTTAAATGGGGATGAAAATAATTAAACATGGAAAGTCTTATTTTATCAACAGTCTGTAATATGCATCTTGGCATATACGTGAATTTTTATCAGTCAATTAACTTTATGGTTAGGTAAACTATAAAGCTTTGATATTTTGTAAATGGTATATTTAAAAAAAAACTTTTAACTCTAGCAACTGACCGCATAGACTTTCGTCCTGTTTGTCTGTCCGCAATTATATCTCTTAATTTTAAAGGAATGTTTTGAGAAAAATGGAAACAAGGTATTTGATTCAGGTTTGTTCATATCTCCAACCGTAGAGAAAGGTTTTCATGCAATTTACAATTTTCCCCGCGTATGGAAAGGGTTCATTTTTACGCAGATCTCGTCAATGGATAAGAGTACAACCAATTACAATTTGACGCACAATATTATGGAAGGGAATTACCGCCAAAAGTCTATGTATCTTGCTTTTATTCTTATTCTGCCTACTTCTTTATGCTTTGTTATTATTGTAATTATATGTCACTTTATTGTTTTCATATTCGTCTTTATTACATTTCACTTTGACTTTTATCCTTCTTCATTTTGTCTTTACTTCTATGTTGCTTTATTCTTGTAAATTCATTTTACTTTCTTTTAAATTGATACAGCTTCTTAAATGATTATATCTATTACAAACGTTAACTCAATCACGCAAACAATGAAGCATATTCAATGAAGACGAATACAAGTTGTCCGAATTTAGTGCCGCATTATAACACTAGGTGGCAGGGTTGTTCGCTACAGAGTGTTGGTAAAATTAGGTAAGCAAACCCGGGCCGGGGTTATTCGAGTTTTTTTTAATTTTCTGCCTTAATACTTTATCAATCAAACTTAAATTTTTAAATGACTGATGTTTGTTATAAGTTCAGATATGTACCCGATACATGCCATTCCCTCCGAAGTCTCTCTAGATGGTAAGATTTCCCCTGGAAGACTGACTACATAGTGACTGATGCTTCCTTCGGAAGACTATACAGTGGGACTTCCACCGGGGAAGTTTCAATACAAAGCTAGTCTTCCGTGGGAAATCTCGCTATATATAGCAATTCGCCCCCATTTGTAGCAACCCCTTTCCCGAATAGTTTTTTTTTAAATCGTAAAACAATGTATATATATATACTAACGTTTTCAGTTTTTGAAGAAAAGTTATCCGTTCTATATGAATAAATATTTAAATACTAGTAATATCATTTTAATAGTGTTTTATTATTAAATCATTTTAACCATTTAGTTAAACATAGATAATCTTCACGAGTACATATGGATAATTACTCCCCCCCCCCCAGGATGCAGTCACTCGCGTGGCACTGTGGTTACGGCGTCTGCTCTATTTTGAGTCACGAAGTACAGTAGTAAGGAGTCGACCAATACGTCGTGGGTTCGAATCCCACTATAGGACGTGGAGTTCGGTCCTTCGGATGAGATCTAGACCGTATTATCCGAGGTCCCGTGTCGCAGTAGGTGCTGGCACGAAAAAAGATCCCTCACTGCTCAATGGCTATAAGTGCCGAGTATATTGGAAAAAATTGCAGCTCTCCATCGGTAAGAGGTGGCTTCTTCATTTGAGTGAAAAATTCTCGAAAAGGAAATTATACAATATACAGTCACACCACCAAAGTCTCAATATATATACTGACTTCCGGGTGGACGACCTCCTATGGGGTAATTTTCATCGGTAGAGGGGAGGGTGGCCACGAAACATTTTCCTAAACGTAACTTTTTATTACTGGAAAAGTTCAGCGAAAGGCTTGTTGCCCCCATCCCTTACACTTTTTGTTGCAGTACTAATAGTCAATTTATATATTAAAAGTCATGTACTTAGTGGCATATGAGTAAAATTTATTACTGAAAAAAGTTGACGACCCTCCTTCACCATCACCAAATAGAATTTTCGAGTTTAAAGATTTTTTTTAGCTCTCCTGGTTGATGACAAACACGGTGCGTACTAAAGATATTTCTTTCTTTATTGAAAAGTGCTATTTTAATATAAAATATTAACGCAGAAAAAAAAACCGGGGTGTTTCTAGTATGTCTGGTTGCATGTAGTCTGGTTCCGACTTCGCCTTCCATGCGCGGATCTAGAGGGGGGAGGGGGGGGGTAGGACCCCCTGGAGATTACAAGGTTACTAAAACAAGGAAAAAAGTTACACCCCCCCCCCCTACGAAATAGAATTTTGACGTTTGAGCGAGTTTAGGTTTTTTTTTCTTCTTTTTATGCTTGTCACGAAAATTCTGGGATTGGATTATTTTTTGACTGGGTTGCCCCCCCCCTTGAAAAAAATTCTGGATCCAAGCCTGCCTACCCATAACGCTCCTCACTCCTTTGCAAAGCCCTATCCCTAGAATCACGCGCATCAGCAGTTACTATCTGTCGTGAAATAAAGTTCAGTTCAGTGGAAGCCAATTTGTAACGGTTAAGTAGTATCAAAATATTTAACATTTTTATATCAATTAAACTGAAATTCATATATCAAACAAATAACTTTAGCAGAGTTATATTTTTCATGCGAGAGAACAGTGACGTAGCATCGTTTTTGAAAGTAGGGAGGGGGGCAACAAGAGAATAAATATTCAAGCTACCCAGCTGAAAACAACTTGACAAGCGCAAAATAAACCCCAGGAAATTGTCCAAACTTGAAAATACATAAGCGTCGGAACCGGGGAAGGGGGGGGGGCTTAGCCCCACTTCTTTCCAAAGATAGACTTAGTATAGACATTGAACATTCCTGCGTGGGTTTAGCCCCCCCCCCCCCCCCCACACACACTTTCCATGGACACGATGCAGTAAAGGTTTAAAATGGGGAAAGTGGTGGAATTTGGAAAAAAAAAAACTTTTTGCACTAGAGTTCGAACCTTCACCCCCTCCTCACGAAATAGGATTTTTGTATTTGGAAAATGGACATTGGAAATTTCTTTCTTTTTTTTTTTTTTTTTTTTTTGCTTGTCAGGTTTTTTTTCTGAAGGTCTAAAAAAAAAATCTTACACTTACCCCCCCCCCCCAACTTTCAATTAGCTTCCAACGCCAATGAAATCCTATTTCGGGGGCGGGGTAGGTTTTGAGTTAGATTCAACTTCTGCTATAGTATCAAATTTAAATTTTCTTCCTACTACACGTACTACATTAACTTATTTGACCCTTACTCTTACAAAAAGTGGGTCGGCCTTTTAATGAACATATTCAGTATAGTATAAAGTTATGTCTGATAAAAGAGGCCGTTATTCCTGTGTGCCCAGAGAAAATAAATATGGAGTTTCCATCATTGGATCGGGTGATCGGATACGGCCTTCAGAAAGTTCGATTGATAAAGTATTAAGGCGTATTGAAGAATCTCAAATAACCCGACCCGGGTTTGCTTACCTAATTTTACCAACACTCTTAGCGAACACCACACCACCTAGCGTTATAATGCGGCACTAAATTTTGACGGTTTGACAAATTCCATTCGTCTTCATTGAATATGCTTCATTGTTAGCGTGATTGAATTAACAGAGATAATGCTAATAATTTATTTAAGAAATTGTTTAAGTTTAAAAGAAAGTAGAATGAATTTACAAGAATAAAGCAACATAGAAGTAAAGACAAAATGAAGAAGGATAAAAGTCAAAGTGAAATGTAATAAAGACGAATATGAAAACAATAAAGTGACATATAATTACAATAATAACAAAGCATAAAGAAGTAGGCAGAATAAGAATAAAAGCAAGATACATAGACTTTTGGCGGTAATTCCCTTCCATACAATATCAGAATATATATCTATAAACCTCTAGGTGTCAAGTTGTCAGGTGTGGCTAGAAAATGCAAGAATTTGAAAGTATTTGTGCTTAAAGTATAACCTCTTAAATAATTTTCTTCGAGCACACTTTTGATAGATATGTGAAATGGTTAGCAATGAGGCTTTTTTGAATTCTATATATGATAAACTGTAAGCAATGTGACTTATAAATATCATATTTCGAATTCGCCGAATATTGTCCTATTTGTATGACAAAAGCAAAGTTAATTTGTACAAGGCATATCTAATACGGAATTCTTTACCACCATGCGATTCTCAACAACACTAAAAAGCATACTTTCTCTTGTCAGTTTGAAACCCTTCTTATTGTTAAAAATAATTATCTTACCTTGACATCCCAGATGATTTTTATACGATAAATTTGCAACTTGATTAAACTATAATATCTATATGAGCTGCTGCTGCATTTGTATATCTTACAAATTCATGTAAAACATTATAGTATAGTATATAAAACAAAGGACTGAACTTAACTGGCTGATACCTCGTCTATAGTGATCCATCCTTGTTAAATGGGCACACACCCTTGTATCTTTCTATATCACCATTTCTGGCCTTGGCTCAGTGATTTTTCATGCTTTATGAACTTGTTCCTTTTCAATACCATAAATGCGGAATTCTATCTACCCTGTGTTGTAATTCGACACACCGAGAACAATCTAGTTCGTCAATAACACAAACCGTCATTTAAATGCTGTTATTGAGTTTTTCGCTCCTTATAGACTTGCAATTCCTGCAAGCTCACGAGGCGTATAGGAAACAACGCTCACCTGGGCCATTTTAACCCTTGTCAGGGACCTTTATATAAAGCTTTTACTATCTATACCCATTTAAATCTTGATACTAGTAACCTATTATAGTTGCATTCTTGCTCCAGGACCTCTGCTGTTTTTTAACAGGTTTAAAAT
>NW_026930178.1:0-11032 GCF_032062105.1 Saccostrea cuccullata
TTGTTGAAGATTTCAGTCTGATTTGGAATTCATCTTGCAATATTTCTGGATTTGTATATTTAAGAAATAAAGTCCGCGTTTTCGTGAATGTTGCAGAATAACCTCCAAGGTCGAGAAATGTTGTTTGAAATATAAAAGCCGAGGCGTTAGCCGAGGCTTTTATATTTCAAACAACATTTCTCGACCGAGCAGGTTACTCTGCATCATTCACCACAACAAGGACTTTATTTCTATTCTACCACGGACGATAAATACGGCCGATTGTTTCCTCTATAGAGAGACGAATTAGGTCACCATGTCTCGATTACGCTGTTCTGTTCAACACCAAAGAGAAAATTTGTTGACTTACCTATTTATGGAATGCAGATATCTGAGCTTTCCTTGCATTAAAAACAGTCTTGTTTAATTACAAATTTGTTCGTAATATGTATTGATCAGTTAAAATGAATATACAAAAACAAAATCATGTTCTTGTTTTACTGCTAAAATCACGTTGTTTAATGTGTAGGGAGGCCGTGGAATAGCCCCGCGAGCTATAAAAACCGACATTCATCAGCAACTTGATGCAATTTACAGTGTTATACTGCAAGACGACACATCGATGCGGTCTAATCAAGTATTTCATTCTACAGCCAAACTTGCATTTGAATTGTCCAGATTTGATACGTGTTTCTGATCTGATAATTTTTTGATGACGTTCGTGGTCTATTGGAGAATAATGTCCGGTTATACGTGGTCTATTGGAGAATAATGTGAACGGTTGTCTTTGAGTTTTTCAATAACCGTGGTAGAATTGGATATAAGCGTCAATTTTCAACTTATTGACTAAACATTTTTGGGTCAAATATTGCCAATGCTATCTATTATTATTATTTCTCTCCAAGATAATGTCAAGTCTTTATTGTACCCCTTAAACTCTGTTATACCAGAAAAATCTTGTAATGAAATCATTTAGTTTCTTTTTTCTTGTTAGATTAAACTCATGAAAATAAAGATTATTTCTAATGGCATCAAGAGAATGGATTTCTATTCAACAAAAAGATTGTATACATGTTTTGCTAGGGGTTTGTAAGAAGCAGACCAGAATTCTTAGCTTGCAAATTTTGTCATTCACCATGTTTTACAATGGTTGAGCTATTAGGTGATTTATCCATGTTTGAAGCATTTCAAAATTGATATTTACTTACAGTTTAAAGCAGAATTCTGCTGAGATATGACCTTGACCCCCTGAAGAACAAGAGTGTCAAGGTCAATTTTTAATACAAAAATGTTCTTTCATCTTTATGGCCCATATATATCTTACAAACAATTTCATGAAATATACAAAAAGTGTCTAGAATGTGTCCAGAATGTGAAATAACAAACATGTATATAGCCAAAAACTTTAAAATGATGTTGCTTAGCAACCACTTATAGGTCATAAAACAGATATTTGAACTAAAATGATGCATGGTTATTGCAGTTTAATCCTTTCTTGAGAGTATATTCAGAATTTTCCATTTTATTTCAGCATCCATTGTGTAAAATTATGGCAAGAATATTGGAAAGTGTTGAAAAAAATTGATGAAACTTTTGCACTTATTTGACCTTTGACCACCTAAAAATAGTTCTAATGAGGTCAAACTTTGAGACAATTTATCTGTTGTATGTCCTTTGTAATTTTATGACCTCACATCTAACTTTTATATGTGCTGGGATGCATAAATGTGTCTAGGATGAGTAAAAAATGAAAATTTCTGCCCGAAAATTAAAGAATTCTGAGTTGCTTAGCAACCCCTTTTAAGTAGTTATATGCAGAATTGAAAAAAAAGTTTATGTGTTTCATGTAGTACAGTATAATGCTCTTTTGTGGGTAGATCCCAAATTTCCTATTTCAACATGCATCATACTTAATATTTAGCTTAAAGATGAAAAAGTATCAAAAAATCCCATAAAATTTTGCACTTAATTGACCTTTGACCTCAATTTTTACTGAATAAGGTCAGTGGTTGAGTATATTAAACAGTTGTATGCAACAAAGTTTCAAACTAATTACATACAGATCGTTAGATGAACTGATTTCATAGGGTCATTAAAACGCTTTTTTATATGAAGCTTGATTGAAGGATGTAAAAGAAAATTATCAATGAGAATCGACGTCTGCAAACAAATAAGTCTTACTAACAAAACAGAAAATAAAGATGGACAGAAAATCCCGACTTATTTAAGAGAAATACTAGTAACCAAAATAACTAAGCATGCAACCAATTTTAGCATAAAGATTTAGCATGAATGAGTTCTTGCAAGTGCGCTGTGTTAGCAGTCTTCACGAAAACTTTTCAAACTAACTGGCCAGTTGGACCAGTGAACTTTCAAAATGTACTGGCCCACCAAAATTTTTACTGGCAGGGATCGCTTTGGGCTGCGCCTTTGCACCATTGGTGCTCAATATTTGTAAATGGCGCACAAAAAAATTAGAAAGGGGTCAGTCTGGCGCATGTCTTACAGGTACATGTATGGCGCTATAAGATGCAAAACTGTGGGTCGAAACTCTTATCTTGGTGCATTTTAGGACCATTTTCAAGCTGACCGATTTTATTCATGACGTATCTGAGCATACTGTTACTTCGTTAAATCAGACTATTTGTAGTTGCGTATGTTCTTTACACCAGCAGAGTGCTGGTTGATCAAGACTAAAATCGGAATTGTACATGGAATATTTCCTTCGTTTAGATTAGGCTACTAGAAATTTTTTTTACCGAATATCGAGTCAATTATATTTATTAAAATTATATGTAATGATTTAAATAATAAACATATTAAAGTGATACTCCAGTATGTAATATGTTCTAATATTTCTTAAAACTTTGATTATTTATTTCGAAACAAAACAAGTACAAGTTACTCATTGTGTATCCAGACACTTGCCCGAAATGCCTCCAAAGCGAAGATCGGAATTGGGGCAACTGACCCAAAACAACGAAAGCTTTCATTTGTTTTACAAATAAAACGACAGAAACTTTTTCAATCCCAGACTCGGCAGAGGTCTCTGATTAAGAAGAACAGTCAAAGACGTTGACTCCTGATGTCAACGGCAATGATGTTCGTCATTTCCAGTCCAAGTGGCTAACTTTGCACCAGTGGTTGGAATTTGATCAGATGGGACTAATATGTTTTGCAAACAAATAAAAATTTCCTCATTTCAGTTTTTTGCATATTTTGCTCCGAGTTCTTTGCATACAAAACCAGTCCCTACCATTTGAACCAAATTTAATCTGCAACTGCCCCAGGTCTATTCAGTAGCGAAATGTGCATGTAAGTTTGCATCCTTTATAGTTTAGCTCTTCAACAACTTTCGAGAACTAAATCGATAAAATCAAAGGGGCAAGGAATTAACTTAGGTATTCTGTTTATCAGTTATATTTATACTCTGTTGTATGAAGTCTAAAACAATTCTCCAATATGACATTTTTCAGTACTGAGATGAAATTTAAAATTTTATATTTATAATATTATTCATTTTATTTTAAAAAACTGAAATTGGTTGTGTCAGAAATGGCATTTAAAAACCCTCAAAGACCCATCAAATTGACTTGAAATTCATCACAAAATAGCATGGAAAATCAATTTTCAAATCAAACTGGATCCCCTACCGGGGCATTGCCCCTGGACCCCAATGGGGGCCTAACGCGGCCCCCATACCCCCGGCGGATGGCCCATGGATTTTAATGTTGATGGGCCATTGGCCCATCAACATTAAAATCCAGAGTGATCACTGACTGGCCCCTTAATGAAAAAATAAAATAAATACATTTGTATAACTGTAAATTAATTATACTTTTACGCACTTCAACTTTTGAAATGCCGCCATTTTTCATCCTTTGTTGTGTTTTGGTAAGTTGTTCGTTGGAAATTCACACATTTTACGTACTAGTTAATAGTTACTAGCTAGTTCCTGTTGTTACGTAATACATCCAGGTTATAAAAATACGATTCAACAACAAGTATTTGTTCTCATTTTATATATTAATGAAATTTAAGCAAGTAAGTCAGTTAAAATATATATTGACTGTGTATGATTTTTAAAATCAACAAGCCCATCAGACTTCTTGAATTTTGATTTTCACTGACCCGACATCAAAATTCACTGGCCTCGGTCTTTGGACCAGTGAGTTTTTGTGAAGACTGTGTTAGTACCTATATTTTCAGGAAAAAGTCAAATGGATTGCCGCATAAATAATTACAACAGTCAGCATAATAACAATAGTGTTATAGTATAGTATATAGTGTACTATTATACGATGGTTGTCCCAAAAAGTCGTAGACAATGTTTATAATTGTTTTAATACGCAACCAATACTAACCAAAATTTGCATAGACATAATATATTCAATGTTCTTTAATATTGTGAATTTTTAAATATATATCTTTCATCATGTTCATATTGACAATTTTAGGACGATTTATATGAAGGCCGATAAGGCCTGTCGGCGCACGAACAAAATTCAGAATAATTTTTGCATATTAATATTACATTTCCTTTTATTTCTTTAGTACTGTGTAATACATTGAACTAAAATTTACATCACTGAAATCGGAATCAAAATCTTAATAATATATCCAAATTTCATATGAATAGCTTTCAAAACAAACGATTGGTGTCATATGATTTTCATAGTATCATTGGAATTGAGTTTGATGAAAATGATGTCGTCAAACGCGTAACCGGGGCATGGAGATGTAATAAATTGTGTTGAATATGCTTTATTTACATAGACGGGAAAAAAATAAAGAAGTGACATTACACACCAGATTTTAATAGAAAAAAAGTTGTTTTTTTTTGGAACAATATTCAATGAGAGTTTTTCTCTCTACCGAAAATAGTTACAGCATATAAGAAGTAGAGTACTATTTGTTAAATGCAGACAATTGGGAACAATCTGCACGCGTACGACGTTAAACAATGTGTATTCTCTCCTGCCTACAATATAAGGCGATCTTTCGACTAAAATTCGACTGAAATTTGAATTTGCTTTAAAAAATACATAAAGCAATAAAACAAACAGACAGTAGTGAATTTAAATGAGTCCCTTAGTGAAGAGTGGACTATCACTTTAAAAGGAAATATTTAATGTTAATGGACGTGAGTAAAGCAGATAGAGATCATGACGTTATAAGAGACGTTGTTTACGTTTGCTTTCGTGCGCCGGTGTATACTTATATTCTTTCTTATTTTTACATAATTTTCTCATTAGTTGTGATATCATCATGAAACTTGAAATGCATGATCATAAAATGTTACTTTTTGCTATGACAAGGAAAGAAATTAAATTATTAGCAAAGAGAAGCTAAACTGTTTTCCCTGTCTACGACTTTTTGGGACAACCCTCGTATAAGTAGTACTTCGTAATGTAATACATGTAAGCTATTAATGATATTCAAGTAAACAGTTTAAATTCTGATTATTTTTTTTAGTGCTCTAAATAATATTTTGCACTAAATTTCATCAATAGTGTATTTTAAAACTTCATCTTTTTCTTTTCTTACGGAGAAGGTTCTTAAACTATAACGCTAATGATACATTCTGTTTGACCACGTACGCATGGCCTGCAAAATGTAAAATCGCTGTACATATGCAATAAGGCATGTATATTAAATTGTTTTACAATATACATGATAAAGAAAACAACAACATTGTTTTTCTCAATATTCATTGTGAATATGCTTGAGTCTTTACCATAAAGATGTTTAGTTAGTGTTATGAATGAAGATATATATTAAAAAAAAAGGGAAAATTATAGATTTGACTTTTGAAGATAACTTCGGATATCTCGAACCCCCGAATATCTCGAAATCGTGTCCAGGTCCCCTCAACTTCAAGATACTGATATTTCACTGTAAATGTTTCTATCATAAAATTACAGAAAGCATTATTTTATCAAAAAAAAAGGGTATGTACTTGACTGACTTTCAAAGTTCATAAGGCCACTACTAAAAATATCTTGTTTCCCCTAACCCGACCTTTAAATTTCAAGTTTGGTCAGTAGGTAGGAAAATTATTTTATTTATCTGACTTAAAAGACTTAAAATAAGTTTTATAATAAGAATAATGCAAAAGAAATTGGAATAATTGCTAAACACAATTTCATACAAATGCCAGTTAAAAGCAAAATTTAAGGTTAATGAAATCAGAACTATGATAAAATTGATATTTAAGGAATCACTGTCTAGTTAGTAGAGTATGCATGGGCATCAACGAAAGTTGGAAACGTTGGATAATTTGCATAACGGTTGAAGCCCTTATGATGCTTACCACATGTACGTACATGTATGTATCTTAATTTTAAAAGACAGATTGTAACTCTTATTTGACCCTGATAAATTTTATTTAAGCTAAAGGCAAAAGGCTGATATCGCTGTGTTTTACAACACAAATCAACTCTCTAGGACCATGTTATGGGCGTCATTTTCTTTCCAACAAACACTTGAAAATCACAGAACAAAATCGGCTATTCTAATAAAAAGCATTTTGATGAAATATATTTCATAATGATTGATAAACTTAAAAAAGATATCAGAATAATCTTATCAAGAAATTACTTTTCAGTCGACACGATTTGGTTTGGTCAGTCGCGTAAGGGGAAACAAAGGTATTTTTATTTGGCTTAACATGAAATATTTTATACCAAGGTAGCAACAAAAAATCGGAAAACAATTTCAACATTTTGATTTCAGCAAGCTGTGAATAATACAGAGTGTGAACTTTAACCCTTTGTGTGCGGGAACCCAATATATAATAGTATATTGACTAAAATCTGCTACTGTTGATACAAAAATGAATTTCCATGCTTTCAAGAAAGCATTTTTTCTATGCGATTTTGGGTCTTGAAAATGTTTTATAGGAAGAAAACAGTGAACAAGTGCATTTAATAGTGAAACCAAAAGGTTCTGGGAAAGTCGAATAAATTTTTACTCGCCATGTGGGAGATCATAGTATCCTCAATATAGTATAATGATACAGTAATATCCCACAGGCAAAGTTATGCTGACATGTGTAAGTGGTTATTTGCAATCACCCCCGACCCCAGCCTCCTCCCCCATTGGGCACTGTCTTTGGACCATGGGGAACCTATTTGGTACCCTCTTATAAATAATACAAAATCATGGATCCACACCTGAATGGTAATGCTTTAGACAGAAATTTTGCCACCAAAAGTATTTCTATTTATTCTAATAAAAATTTTTTTTTACCATTTAAGGACTCGTGCTTGTGCATATGAAGTTGAATGGGTGCGTTGTCATATGGGAAGCGTATGGTAAGGTCTTTTTACATCATTTATTTTGAGAAGTGTGTCATCTGTTCCTGAACATGTTTAGCTTCTCTGGAACTGCTGAACCAATTTTTAGGTCACCTGAGTCACTCAGGTGACCTATTGCTATCTTTTTTCATCCTTCGTCGTCCGTGTACGTCGTTCGTCGTCAGTCGGTCTTAAACATGGTAAACTTTTGAACATTTTTAGCTTCTTCTCTGCAACCACTCAACCAATTTCCACCAAATTTGGCATAAAGCATCTATGGGTGAAGGGGAACAAAAATTGTGAATTTCATGCCCCCCTGGGGCCTGAGGGAGGGGCCAAAACCACGAAATTTAATGCAATCCTTAAAAACTTCTTCTTTACTGTTGGACATCAAGCAGTCAAACTGTAAGCATTAATGTAATGACTATTGAGTCCTCTACCAAAATTGTGAAATTCATGGCCCCAGGGTCAGGGGTTCTAGTGTTAGGGCGGGGCTCTATTGATTATATGTAATGAAAATACATTAATTCCTTGAAAATCTTCTCTGCTCCTGGGTTTTAAATAAACTAACTAAGTATGCAGTTATGATGGAGAAGAATGCCTCTTCCAAAATTGTGAATTTTATGGCGCCTGGGTCAGGGGTTATGGTGTTAAGGCGGGCCTTAATTGATTATATATAGAGAAAATACATTAAATCTGTGAAAATCTTCTTTGCTCCTGGGTATCAAACTAACTATGTATACATTTATGATTGGGAAGATAGCCTCTTCCAAAATTATGAATTTTATGGCATAAACCAAATTCAATCTTTGGAAAGTTGTTGCATGATGCTCAGGTGACCTATAAGGCCCATGGGCCTCTTGTTGATTAATTAATTTTGATTTCAAGTTTAATGCATTATTAAGGAGAAACAAAATTTATAAAAGTATTATGTTGCTATTAAGTCTAACCATATAATTGATAGAGTTAAGTAACAATGACACTGGGAAGTAATTATAGGTTGTTGCTGATTTCTACAGTAAATACAGTCAAAATTCTTTATCTTGAACCCAGCGAGACCAAGAAAAAAAATTCAAGATATCTGTGTATTCGAGATTTCCAAGTTAAAATAATCTCAGAATAAGTGGTTGAGACTTCCAAATCACTTCAACATATCCATCATGTCCATGGTATGCGAGATATCAATGTTTTAGATATCGAAGTGCACACTTTCTCTGAGGACAAGAATAACTCGCTCTGTGTTGCTCGATACAGGTGTTCTTGGCAGCATTGAGCTGTGATGAATTTCAATTGTATATATTGTTACCTTTCACGAAGTGTACCTGTAAAATTCGGGTTAACCAATTCTTGTCTACAAGTTCGGAATATTTGACATTGAACCCGATGTGTATAAACTACATATATATTTGTCAATAAACAATTAAGGAAAGAAATGAAATCATTGATTTAATTTGACTTTATTAATTTAACTTGTATAATTTAATGACAAAGTGGTGTATTTTGTAATTTTTTTTATATGGGTACAACATCATTAATTTAGTAGGTAATTTTGATGGTTAAAACCAGCTAACTTTATTGATGGTATTGATTGTGATGTAATAGGTATGTAATAGGTATCAGATTGTCTCATGTCATCAATAACAACTTTTGTCTATATAAACCACCTGTTTTAGCTCACCTGAGCCGAAGGCTCAAGTGAGCTTTTCTGATCACGTTTTGTCCGGCGTCCGTCTGTCTGTCTGTCCGTCTGTCTGTAAACTTTTCACATTTTTGACTTCTTCTCAAGAACCGCTGGGCCAATTTCAATCAAACTTGGCACAAAGTATCCTTGGGTGAAGGGGATTCAAGTTTGTTCAAATGAAGGGCCACGCCCTTTTCCAAGGGGAGATAATTATGAATTAGAGAAAAATTAATGGCATTTTTAAAAAATCTTCTTCTTAAGAACCACTGGGCCAGGAAAGATGGAACTCATGTGGAATCATCCTCAGGTAGTGTAGATTCAAGTTTGTTCAAATCATGACCCCCGGGGCTAGGGTGGGGCCAAAATGGCCGACCCAAGTTTTTACATAGGAATATATAGGAAAAATCTTTAAATATCTTCCTCTCAAGAACCACTGGGCCAGGAAAGATGAAACTCATGTGGAATCATCCTCAGGTAATGTAGATTCAGGTTTGTTCAAATCATGACCCCCTGGGCTAGGGTGGGGCCAAAATGGCTGACCCAAGTTTTACATAGGAATATATAGGAAAAGTCTTTAAAAATCTTCTTCTCAAGAACCACTGGGCCAGGAAAAATGAAACTCATGTGGAATCATCCTCAGGTAGTGTAGATTCAAGTTTGTTCAAATCATGACCCCCGGGGCTAGGGTGGGGCCAAAATGGCCGAACCAAGTTTTACATAGGAATATATAGGAAAAATCTTTAAAAATCTTCTTCTCAAGAACCACTGGGCCAGGAAAGATGAAACTCATGTGGAATCATCCTCAGGTAGTGTAGATTCAAATTTGTTCAAATCATGACCCCCGGAGCTAGGGTGGGGCCAAAATGGCCCACCCAAATTTTACATAGGGATATATAGGGAAATCTTTTAAAATCTTCTTTTCAAGTACTTCAAAGCTATGACTAGTGATGTTTATATGGAATCATCCTCAGCTAGTGTAGATTCTAGTTTGCTCAAATGATGAATGCCTGGGGGGTTAAATTCAAGCCTGATGTGCTCAGGTGAGCGCTGTGGCCCCTGGGCCTCTTGTTGGTTCTGACTTTAGTTGGCTGTTAGGGAGCGACTCGGAGCACTCAACCTATCCTGTTAAGAATAGAGTGACCTGAGTCACTTTGGGGAGTGACTCCTTATACTTCAATTATAAGACAGTGGTATGTGCATGGTACCAAGTCTATATACAGTGGAGCCTCATTTATCCGGACACTTCGGTTACTAGACGGTTTGTCCGGAAATGTAAAGCATCCGGATATCTGAATTACCAGTTAAACAAGCCAAAATTACATTTAAAAATTCTGTTCTAATAAAAAGTGGTCCGGATACTGAAGCATCCGTATATCTGGCGTCCATATGTCTGAAGGTCCACTGTATACGAAATCATTAAGGGAACCAAGTTCATAGGAACGTCCTGGATTGACCATCAGTTGGTCACCTTTTTCTAACCAAATAATGTTGTACCAACCAAGTTACAGTGTACCATTTTATGTGTTTATAAGTAGACTATGATCGTCTTAACAAATATAAACTTTTAACAAGTGTTATTCCTAACAAATCTGATACAAACATTATTTAAAGTGGACCAAATTGGTCATTATGTTAATACATTAAGTCCATTCTGTAAACCAACTAAGTGACTAAAAATTGGTTATTAACCATTACATAAACTGTGACCAACGGAACCATCAAATCTCAACCAGTGACCAGAAAATCAATAGCAGCCCACGAGTTAATTATTACATGATATCCTCGCTTTTGTTGCAGTATATATTCCTTAGAATTCAATCACTTTGATTTGGGCTACATATATCAGTAACTGTATCCCCCTGGATTTCATTTAGGCCTAATAAATTGCACACCTTAATGACTGTCACATATTTTTAAATTATTACATCCATCGATAGATAGCCGAGACGTAAAGAATAGAATTTCAGAGACAGTAGACATTACCATTATGTACAATGAGAAGTAAAGACAAATATCAATTAATACATTTGGAGATCAAATAAACTCAGAAAATCGGTGAAGGGGTTCCTCCTAT
>NW_026930179.1:0-10913 GCF_032062105.1 Saccostrea cuccullata
TTTTGGTTTCAATAACAAAAATCAATTTCTAATTTAATAGGCGTATCACACATGCATAATGTTTTACTACGTACATATTTTACGCCCTCGTAATCGAAGAATCGGTGGTATATAGTGTACGTCTGTCTTGCTAGCTGTCTGTCTGTTTGTTTGTTCGCAAAACTGTAACCTAGCCCAAAATATTTGATTTGATTGTTTGGATCTTTGGCTTTCATATTTCACATGTATATTTCTCGTGACAAGAACTTTCTTTTGGCATAAACATATTTGACCTTGAAGGTTGACTAGCTTTTACAAAAAATTACCGACCTTTAATATTGGCTATAACTTTTGAACAGTTACTACAAGGATTCCACACGTGTATTAATTGTGACAAGGCCTTTCATGGATATAAATATAATACCAATCCTATTGGCTTTGACCTTAGAGTTTTACCTGCTTAAAAGTGGTTGGGAAAAAGAGGATTTTTTTCTGGGTTAACTTTTTTGGACTGGGTCGGACCCTCTTGAAAAAAAACTTTGATCTGCGCCTTTACAGATGGGGAAAGAAAAAAGGTCGACATTTCAGCTTTTGACCCCAAGGTCACATGAATTTCAAGTTGGATTTTCGCCCTAGTTTACTTAAAGGGACGGTGGGGGATTTTATTTTCTGCATCTGTAAACATCTAATAGTCTTAGCGATCTTAGTACAAAGGGGGAGTAACTTTACATCTTTGAGCGTGATCGATGCCAACATTTCCAATTGACTTTTGATATAAAAAAAATTATCAAAATTTAACCTTGGCAATCACTTTTAAACAGTTGGGGCTAGGACTTTTATTCTTGTTCTTATGTGTATTTCTTGTGCAAAGACCGTTCCTTTGCAGGCGCGGATCCAGAAATTTTTTTTCCAGGGGGGTCTACCCCAGTTCCAAAAAAACCCAATTCAACCCAGAAAATTCTTGACAAGCAAACACCCCCAGCCCCCATCCCCTAGATCCGCGCATGCATTGGTATGACTATTTTTGACATTTTGACCATGAGTTTGATTACTTTTTCAAAATCTTTAACCTTGGCCATAACTCTTAAACATTTTGTACATATACTAGGGCTTGTAAAAGGTGTATTTCTCGTGTCATGACCTTCCATTGGATACCAATAATGAACTTGGCCTTCGACTTTTAAATTCAACATTTATACCTCTTGTGAAAAGACTTTTCCTTGGATTTTGACATTGGAGTTTAACCCACTTTTAAAATTAAACTTAGTCCCAACTTTTAAACGGTTGGTGCCTGATATTATATATTCTACAGGTATATTCAAGGAAGCAAAGTCCTTTCTTTATGTACTAATATTTATGATCTCAAGACCTAGAACTTTGAGTTTTACTTACATATGCCTTTTCATTAGCTGTCATAAGCTAAGGACATTTTTTAATGTTTCTCAAATATACTTAGTTAAATGTACATTTTTAATAATGTGGTTATTCTTGAAATTTAAAAAATAAATAAATACTTTTACGGATTTTTTCCGTAGAAAGTACGGTTTTTTGGGGGGGGGGGGATGGGTGGGGGGGGGCAAAACATTTCGTGTTATAACATGGAATTTTTTTTTGAAAAAAAAAACGGTGGAGAAAAGGGTTGTTTTTTTTTGCTTCTCAAGAAATTCCTGGGTTAAATTTTTTGGACTGCCCCCCCCCCCCCACCTTTAAAATCTTGGATCTGTGCCTGGTAGTACTTTAAAAGTCAATTTCTTGACGTTCTGCCCCAAAAAATAAAAAAATTAAATAAATTCATATAAATAAAAAGAGAAATAACTAGAGCAAAGCTCGTTGCAAAGCAACGAGTAGGTCTTCCGTCCTGTTTGACCGGAAGTAATTTTCATTTTTAACAAGAAATAAGAAATAACGCCTAAAAATGGTTTGAATTATCTAAAGCTATGTTGATTAATGCAGAAATAAGGAATTTTTGCTACTTCCGGTAAAACCGGAAGTGACAACGACGGATGGAAAATTAAGCTTTAGGCTTCCAGTGACGTATGTTACCCCAAAACTTGTCAAGATTGGCAAAAATACGCGTTTTTCGACTACTTCCGGTTTGGCCGGAAGTGACGACGCCGGCGAAAGTGACAATGACGGACACAAAATTAAGTTTTAGGCTTCTAGTGACATATGTTACCCCAAAACTTTTCCAGAATGGCAAAAATACGCGTTTTTCGACTACTTCCGGTTTGGCCGGAAGTGACCACGCCGGTGGAATTGACCATGACGAGACGGAAAATTAAGTTTTAGGCTTCCAGTGACATATGTTACCCCAAAATTTTTCAAGAATGGCAAAAATACGCGTTTTTCAACTACTTCCGGTTTGGCCGGAAGTGGCGGCGCCAGACGTATTTTTACGACTTCAATAGATTTATCTTGACATTTTGAACAACTTTGCTTCTTTGAGGTATTACAAATTCTCAATACTTTTTGAGATATAAAGGAAAATCTTTCGGCCCCCCTTGGCCCTTAATTTTAGGGGCCACCCCTTTTTTTGAGATATCATTTGAAAGATCTTTAAATTCTACACTTCTTTTGTTCTACATGCTTTAACAAAATATTTCTAGGTAAAAAGTTATCGTTGAAAAGGTGTTAAAAATTTTGAAATTCTTCATAGGACTGTTTTCGGACCATAGCCAGCGTCGGCGCTACGTACTTCCGGTGGTTGAGATATACCAAATATATATCTTCAAAGGTTGCTCTATCAGCACTGAAAATATCATGCTTCTGCGTTGAATGCTTTTTGAGAAAACTGCCGGACAAAATGACCCTCTAAAACTCACTAAATCGCAAAAAACTCCGAACCGGAAGTGACGTCATCAAATTAAAAAAAAACGCCTTAAGTTCATATCATTTGTCATCAATGCTGAAAGTTTCATGAAAATCCATCGACCCATTTACGAGAAATCGCGTGCACAAAATCGGTAAGAATAATAATAATAAGAAAAGTTGAAAAGAAACAACAGAAAAATAAGAAGGTCTTCCGTTGAAACGGAAGACCTTAATAAAATAAATAAGTATAAACACATTTTATTGGGAGAGGGAAAGGGGGGCACAGTTCCATTTAACACTTTTTTCTACTGAATATATCAGTGCCCCCCCCCCCCCCGCCAGCCTGCTGCTATGCTCCCAAGATCAGCAATTAAGGGGGGACCTTTGTCGTTCTACGTCAAAGCAGCGTTATGTGACGTCACAGTAGCGACGTTTGTTTTTACTTGTTGACTTTTTCAACTGTGATATAGGCATAACATTGTTATCAATCAATATTTACATTAAGTGTAGTTTTCCATATGAAATCCATTAAAAATCAACGACATTCAAATTTCTATAACACACGCGAAATCTTGTCAACGCGCGCTAGAATACACATTCGGAACTATATGCATCTTCAAAACTCTAGGAACAGCAAAATGTAAAATGTTTTATTCCAGTTTCATGAAAAACTATAAACCTGAACAATAAACGTAAAAGTTAACGTAATATGCGTTTAAAATTAATTTGTCACTTTTTCTCGCAATGTTTGTTTGCGTTATTTAACTTATTAAAGTCATTTAACGTCATTTGACGTCACAATCAGCTCTTACATCTATTAACCACGGCAGTTTTGAAGGGCAATAAATTCACATTTAAGATGCACGAAATAAGCAATTATGAAGAAGGAAAATAAGAGAATGTAAATACAAGGATTGAATTGATATTTTTGGATGTCTTCAACCATATAACACACAAACACAAATTATAATACCGCGGTATTCAATTTTTCGGCACGGCCAGGTGTGTTATAGGGCTGAAGACATTCAAAAATATGAATTCAGTGCTTAAATAACGTACACAATGTACAGTAGTTACCCCATATCATACTGTTGGTTATGTACAGATACCCGATGGGCGTGGTCATAATGACACGAGGGAGCGTAGCTCCCGAGTTGTCATTATGACCACGCCCATCGGGTATCTGCACATAATCAACAGTATGATATGGGGTAAATGATTTTACCATAGTTTTCAAAAATCATTCATAAGTCAGCTTATGTCTTCGTACGTTATAGTACGTTAGGAATCGGTCGGACTGGGTCGCATTCAGTGTTTGGTTTCAAAGATACATTTGGATTTTATATGATTTTACACTCCTTCATGTCCTTCTGACCAGGTCCATCGAGTATAGGGTAAGTGATTTGTATACAAAACTTTTCAAAAATTGATTGCATGTTGTTTAACATTCTTCTCGAGAATTTTTCGCTCAAATATATGGAGACGCCACCACTTGCCGGTGGAGAGCTACACATTTTGCCCTATAATCGGCACTCAGGGTCATTGAGCAGTAAGGGAGCTACTTCCTATCAACAGCATCAAACTTCAAACAACATTTAAAAAATAAATAAATACTTTTACGGATTTTTTCCGTAGAAAGTACGGTTTTTTGGGGGGGATGGGTGGGGGGGGGCAAAACATTTCGTGTTATAACACGGAATTTTTTTTTGAAAAAAAAAACGGTGGAGAAAAGGGTTGTTTTTTTTGCTTCTCAAGAAATTCCTGGGTTAAATTTTTTGGACTGCCCCCCCCCACCTTTAAAATCTTGGATCTGTGCCTGGTAGTACTTTAAAAGTCAATTTCTTGACGTTCTGCCCCCAAAAATAAAAAAATTAAATAAATTCATATAAATAAAAAGAGAAATAATAAAATAAATAAGTATAAACACATTTTATTGGGAGAGGGAAAGGGGGGGCACAGTTCCATTTAACACTTTTTTCTACTGAATATATCAGTGCCCCCCCCCCCCCCCCCCCGCCAGCCTGCTGCTATGCTCCCAAGATCAGCAATTAAGGGGGGACCTTTGTCGTTCTACGTCAAAGCAGCGTTATGTGACGTCACAGTAGCGACGTTTGTTTTTACTTGTTGACTTTTTCAACTGTGATATAGGCATAACATTGTTATCAATCAATATTTACATTAAGTGTAGTTTTCCATATGAAATCCATTAAAAATCAACGACATTCAAATTTCTATAACACACGCGAAATCTTGTCAACGCGCGCTAGAATACACATTCGGAACTATATGCATCTTCAAAACTCTAGGAACAGCAAAATGTAAAATGTTTTATTCCAGTTTCATGAAAAACTATAAACCTGAACAATAAACGTAAAAGTTAACGTAATATGCGTTTAAAATTAATTTGTCACTTTTTCTCGCAATGTTTGTTTGCGTTATTTAACTTATTAAAGTCATTTAACGTCATTTGACGTCACAATCAGCTCTTACATCTATTAACCACGGCAGTTTTGAAGGGCAATAAATTCACATTTAAGATGCACGAAATAAGCAATTATGAAGAAGGAAAATAAGAGAATGTAAATACAAGGATTGAATTGATATTTTTGGATGTCTTCAACCATATAACACACAAACACAAATTATAATACCGCGGTATTCAATTTTTCGGCACGGCCAGGTGTGTTATAGGGCTGAAGACATTCAAAAATATGAATTCAGTGCTTAAATAACGTACACAATGTACAGTAGTTACCCCATATCATACTGTTGGTTATGTACAGATACCCGATGGGTGTGGTCATAATGACACGAGGGAGCGTAGCTCCCGAGTTGTCATTATGACCACGCCCATCGGGTATCTGCACATAATCAACAGTATGATATGGGGTAAATGATTTTACCATAGTTTTCAAAAATCATTCATAAGTCAGCTTATGTCTTCGTACGTTATAGTACGTTAGGAATCGGTCGGACTGGGTCGCATTCAGTGTTTGGTTTCAAAGATACATTTGGATTTTATATGATTTTACACTCCTTCATGTCCTTCTGACCAGGTCCATCGAGTATAGGGTAAGTGATTTGTATACAAAACTTTTCAAAAATTGATTGCATGTTGTTTAACATTCTTCTCGAGAATTTTTCGCTAAAATATATGGAGACGCCACCACTTGCCGGTGGAGAGCTACACATTTTGCCCTATAATCGGCACTCAGGGTCATTGAGCAGTAAGGGAGCTACTTCTTATCAACAGCATCAAACATCAAACAACATATATTCAATTTTTGAATACAAATCACTTACCCTATATTCGATGGACGTGGTGAGAAGGAGCGTAAAATCATATAAAATCCAAACGCATCTTTGAAACCAAACACTTAATGTTTCAATCACGCGAACCAGTCCGACCGATTCCTAAGCTGACTTACATATGAATGATTTGTGAAAACTATGGTACAAGTCATTCACCCCATATCACACTGTTGATTATGTGTAGATACCCGATGGGCGTGGTCATAATGACAACTCGGGAGCTATGCTTCCTCGTGTCATTATGACCACGCCCATCGGGTATCTACACATAACCAACAGTATGATATGAGGTAACTACTACTTTTACGTCAAGTATGTACCGTGTTTCCTTTGTTGCTTATCAAAAGAACGATATATTGGATTCTACTTAGCTAAGCTAACGTCACCCTGGTTATACTCTTTTTAAAAAAATGTCTAAAAAATCAAGCGATTTCTGAAGTTTTTTTTTCTTTGCTGTATACAATTGATAATTTTTACTCCTTTTTACTCTCCTGAATTTGGTATAACAAGCCGATATGATTGTTTCATTTTAAAACCGTGCATGATCGTTTTGTGAATACAGTAGCAAAAAAGTCAGCAAAGAAAGCGGCTTAATCGGGGAAATATGTTTGATTTTATGTTTACCATTAATTGTATTTTCTGGATAAAACTAAGAAAAAATAAAAAAAATGTGCTTGCACCTATATTTGCTTATTGATTTGTAGTACATGTAGATTTTATCGTATAAAGTCATTCCCAGGTGTTGGTTGTTTGGGGAAATGGAGTGGGGGTGCAGAATGATTAGAGTGAAGAAGAAAATAATTAATCTGTTTAAATTGTTCTAATCAAAACAAAGTACTCGTTTTTCGCAAAATAGTTTTATATTCAGGATGTTTGTCAGTGCTTACTTAAAATACTTATTTTTTTTAGTGCAAAATGGTCAATATTTATGACACGAAAATAAAAGAAAACGTCGTATTTCACGTTTGTTTTCTCATAAAGGTATTCTTTTTTCTTTGTTAAAATAAAGAGATGAATCGTTTCTTTCAAAAAATATAAATTACGACATTTTCACACAAAGATATGTTAAGATACTATCTGTTATGCATGTCGAAATGGTAAAAAATACGACATAAATACGAGATAAATTTCAATGAATTGGCCTTCATTTTAAAGATACAAGTCATATAAATTAAATACATTGATTTCGAATGTGATTTGATATTTTTGGTTCTTTTTAGCGCACATTTGGAGTAGAACAATAATGTTTGAAAATAACCTATTTTTTAGCATTTCACACTGTTTTTGCACGTGCTCCTGTGTAAAAATAAGCATATAAAGGTATTGTTTTTAATACCTAAAATTAAGTCAAAAAATACAACAAGAAATATGAAGTGATTAATGCATATTAATAGTAATATGTAGTGAATGCATTTGAAGAATATAACATTAAGCATTCAATGTTTCTTTAAAATTGTTTTGATAAATAACAGTTCTTTTCTTTTGTGACTGCATTTTTTAAAGACGTACAAAATGAAATTCTTAATTATTAGAACACAATGACAATTTTCATATAGATAAAACAAAACAAAATTATGTTTCATGGTATAAGTGAAAATGTTGAAACATGAAAAATGGAAAGAATGATGAAGCTTTATAGATAATTAAGGATAAACATTCTACTACTTCATCTTTTAAATTTAATGAACTTTTGAACACTTCGCTCACTGCGGCCAGTAGGAAGCAATTTCAGCTGGGGGGGGGGGGGGGGGGGCACAACAAAAAATTTTCATTTGGGGGTGGATGGGGGCTACATTTACCAAGCAGGTGAAATATTCTTTGAACAAGAAGAGGTATCACACATACGAATGCCTATAAGGATCAATCTAAAGAGAAAGATTTTTTAAAAGGCGTTATACCTCCTTTGGAAAAGGCGTAATAACGCGAAAAAAGGCGTTATAACGCCTTTTGAAAAGGCGTTATTACGCCTTTCCATTCCAAAAGGCGTTATAAAGCCTTTTTAAAAGGCGTTATAACGGCTTCTTAAAGGCGTTATTATGCCTTTCCATTCTAAAAGGCGTTATTACGCCTTTCTAAAAGGCGTTATTATGCCTTTCCATTCAAAAAGGCGTTAAAACGCTTTTTCGAAAGGCGTCATTATGCCTTCTAAAATGGCGTTATTACATCTTTTTAAAAGGCGTAATAACGCGTTTTAAAAGGCGTTATAACACCTTTCTAAAAAGCGTTATTACGCCTTTCTAAAATGTGTTATTATGCCTTTCCATTCTAAAAGGCGTTATTACGCCTTTCAAAAAGGCGTTATTTCGCCTTTCCATTCAAAAAGGCGGTATTACGCCTTTCCAAAAATCGTTATTACGCCTTTTAAAAGGCTTTTACGTTTTTAAAAGGCGTAATAACGCCTTTTAAAAGGCGTTATTACACCTTTCTAAAAAGCGTTATTACGCCTTTCTAAAATGTGTTATTATGCCTTTCCATTCTAAAAGGCGTTATTACGCCTTTAAAAAAGGCGTTATTTCGCCTTTCCATTCAAAAAGGCGGTATTACGCCTTTCCAGAAATCGTTATTACGCCTTTTAAAAGGCTTTATTACACCTTTTTAAAAGACGTTATAACGCCTTTCTAATAGGATTTATTAAGCCCTTCTAAAACCGTTATTACCCTTTCTAAAAGGCGTTATTATGCCTTTCCAAAAGGGTTATTACTCTTTTTGAATAACCATTATTTTGCATTTAACAGACCCGTGCTTTTAATAGCCCCCCCCTCCCCCACCACCACCATCTACTGGCCAAACTCGTGGGGGGACTTCTTGGTAAAACTTTATTTAATTAAATGCAATAATTTCTCACAGTTTTGCATTCTGCAACAAATTGTTCAGGAACCAAGCAACCAATATTTAATTATAATATTTAAACTGTAGCAAGACTTTCCCCCAAGAAGTGTGATATGTGGAGGGGGTATCCCATTCGCACTCGTACTACTGGCCTACTAGAAAAGGAAAATGGAAAGGCGTTATTTTATGTTAATAAATATATGAAAGATTTAATTAAAACCATCTTTATTCATGCAATTCTCTATATTCCTGCACATCTCACTGACAACTTGTTTGCATTCGTATTAAGAGAAAGCAACACTCTACTTGTAAAGATCTAGGATATAGGTAGATATATCAGTTGTAAGGTTGGGGAGGACAAGAACTTTCACGAGCATTCACCACCAAGATAGACCAAGTAAGAATCATACCATATATTGTTTAAAAGTACAGACTCTTAGATAGAAAACACAACACTTTCCGCAATCTCAATAAAAGACTTGTACTAAGTTTTATCTTTGCACTGAACATTTACTTTTGGAAAAACGCATCGGAATTCAGAATTAGGATCACAAACCTAATGAAATAGTCTTCTTTTAAGCGCTTTGTATGTTCAATATCCCATTCTTCTCCACGAGAGAGAGAGAGAGAAAGAGAGAGATGTATATATGTCTACCTCTTTAATTTTAAGAAATGATCAGAGGTCAAACTAAATGTCACAGACTTAGGAACACTGGTGACTCTTGTAACAATAATGTCCCTGGTAATTTTAAAACATGCATCAGAAACTGCACATAGATATAAGCGTACTTAAATATTGCCCATAACTTTCAGCACAATTAATTAACAATTTAAGGGTACAAAAAATGATGCATGGATTGATATTTATTTTTGACCTAATTTATTTTGAAATGACATAGAATATAAATGCCTGAATTATATAGCAATCACTTTTATTCTTGGTGTTAAGGTGTATGAAATATATATAATTCCAAAATTTTGCAATATTTTTTAAACGAATTTCTGAAAAAAGTTTGCGTTATCAACTGGGGAATATCTTTAAGGAAAGAAAACAAATCATGTAAGCTGTATGACTTCCATTTTCTTAGGTGCTGAATTGGATAGAGAAAGAGATACCAGACGTGAAAGTTTAAGAACCTTCAGAAATGTACACGAAGAGATGCCAGATAAGAAATAGAATTTTTGCGGGTAATCAAGCGATATCCACAAGATACGAAAGAAACACTTATAAAATACATGTACTTTGGATTGTGTATTCCAATTGTAAGAATTTATAAGTATTATAATTTTTATTTCTTTTAAATTCATATGATAAACATATAAATTTCGACCAAAAAGCTTCCAGAAGCCGTTGTCAGATCTAAAGAATCATTTATTTTGTTTCTTTGATAAGGCTGGAGTGACGTAGGAGACCGAGTCCGATCCATAATAGAACGTCACACAGAGAGGGAGAGAATGTGGGCGTTGTCCGAGTATCGAAAACGTCATGGCGGTGAGTTAAACTTTTACTTACATAAAAGCTAGACATTCAGGTACGTTTTACAAAGAAACTTGAGACGTAGTTGCAGAATTCTAGCTCTCTGGTTGAGAAAAAATCCAAGAATTGTAAAAAACAAAAAATCAAAAATCTTCCATTTACAGTTACGCCTTTTTGGTTGGTTTGGAGTATTATATCTGGAAATATGTGGTGTCCCGGCTAAAAGCACATAAAATTCGAAAGTAAATCATACATCGTACTTCACCTTCCGACTTCAATGGTGATGGACCTTTAAAATAAAAATTAAAGACATGAGAGTCTAAAATTTGAAGAGACCTTCATAATATATAAATTGAATATCAGCACTATGAGTAAAACATATCATTAATGCATGGACCCCTTGATTTTGGTGAGGGAACGCATGTGATACGTAAAAAGTACCTGTGCCCGAACTGTGCAACAAAAAGCGTCATAGTAAATTTCGTAAATCGATGGGCTTTACAAG
>NW_026930180.1:0-10897 GCF_032062105.1 Saccostrea cuccullata
GATCTTGCGGCAAACATTGCAGCAATTGCTGCAAGCTTGCAGCAAATTCGCAGGAACCCAACATGTTTGCAGGAACATTGCAAGAAACATACACGCCAATTTAATGTTCGCAGCAAGTTCGCAGGAAACATTTCATTATTCAAATGTTAGCAGGAAGTTTGCAAGAACAGTAAACAAGTCAAATCAGCCAATGAAACGCAGATTGTACTGGGTCAACACAGAACATGCCATTTTGAAATGTTGGAATTGAAGTTGTACACGTTTCAGTATTTTGTTACGAATATACCTCGTTTTGAATGATTAAAAGTGCCAAACTCTGGATGTAGGTGTTCATTCTATCCATGATATCTAATTGGTAAGAAATGATTTTGATTTATTTTGATATTTGAAAGAATATTTCTTAAAAGCACATTTGAGTAAATGGTGTAGATGCTAGGTCAAATGTAAATCTGTTTCTTATGAATTTCAGTCCTCTTTTTGATATCACATATGTATACTTCTTAAAAGTATTAATTGACCCAAATCAGTTAAATTTTATCAAATTAATTAGTAAATGTGTAATCACGGAAATATTAATTAAAAAATAATATGTAAAGTTCTTAAAATTCTGTTCATATAAAAAGCTATCATGCACTTTAGAAACATGTGGTGGATTTTCTCTAAACTTAACAGATTTAGGTCAGGACAAAGGCTTTCTGTGAACTTGCTGCTTGTACAAAGGAATGTGCCAAAACCATAAGGAAATTGTTTGCTGCAAGTTAGCAGCAATGTTTGCTGCAAGCTTGCTGCAATGTTTGCGGCAGGCTTGCAGCAATGTTTGCCGCAAGCTTGCAGCAAGGTTTCCTTATTTGGAAAATCCAATGTTTGCTGCAGACTTGCAGCAAACCTCATTTGCATGGTAAAATGTTTGCAGCAAGCTTGCTGCAGACTTGCCGCTAACTTGCTGCAAACACCAAGGCTTTGTATAGACTGTCATGCTTTCTTTGGCTACATTGCCGCAAGCTTGCAGTAATGTCTGCTGCAAGCTTGCAGCAATGTTTGCTGCAGACTTGCAGCAAATATTTGCAGGAAGGCAATATTTTCGGTAAGGGCTAGCTATATTAATTCTTAGACCACTATGCGAGAATAGTAGGGTAAGGATTATAGAGAGACAACCTGACAGGGGGCATAATAATAAGGAACATTTACTTTACGAAACTAACAATGCAAATGGCGGTCAAGGTTATCTGAATGCAGATAAACATGAATGTAATCAATCATTGCTCTGTGCATTATGCAATGCAACTTGACTGTTTTATTTAAGTTTATCATGAAAAAAATTGGTGTTTTATGAAATAACGATTTTTAATCATACAGAGTATATAATTAATGGCAATATTGGTAATACTGTCTGTATTTAAATTCTGAACTGCAGCGAAGTCAGGTTAGTTTTATGCGTCGTAGACTTAATGTACACCAAACACCCAAGTTGGAGTTGGTAAAATATATATTTTATATTATAAAATATATTAGACCGGTTCAGCGATTGTTTAGCGAGGTATTCCACCGGGATTTTTTATCTTATCTATCCTTATAAATTATGCTACAATAATCGATCTTGCACTGTATTGAATAGCAAATTGTCCCTACCCAACAGACGATTCCTACCTCCTTCACGAAAGAGTTCCGCTAAAGTTAAGTAATCATGATATCAAGTATTAATAGCCACTGGTGAGAATGTTTTAATTAAGTCATGACCCCAGGTGTGTTCAGTAGACCGAAAAATTCACTGCACTTCAAGATAAGCCAGGTAAAAAAAAAGGCCTGGGACTTTAAATATACTTCTACATGAGCGGGGTATTCGAGATATCAGGTGTTTTTTAAATCATAAATATAGAGAAATCGGCAGGGACCGGCTATCGACTTTGACATAAGCAGGGTATTCTAGATATCCCATGTTCGAGATACTGATATTTACCTGAAATTCAAAATACTTGTCATGAAATGAATGAAAATGTGCTCACCTGAGCATTCTGGCTAGGAAAAAGCAGAAATATCAGTCCTGGGGATGCTTCCATTAAAATATGACCAATCATGGCTTTGTTGTTCTTGAGAAGAAGATTTTAAAAGAGTTTTCTTATCCAAATGACACTGACCAATGACATCAAGTTACTGTGATCGATGTTTAAGTACACCATTGGGCTCTAGTTTCTCGGCTTTAACCAGTTAACCACAGAACTCCGCCCACCAAGTTGCAACTGCAAGGAAATTTTGAAGGCTGGTTCACGTGCACAAGCAAAATACATGCAAAAACTGGTTAGGCCTAAACAGGTGTTTTCCAAATCCCTGCAGCGGATGAGGTTTATACTTTTCTCTCTATTGTTTCATGATAGGCCTACTGCGTTCACTTGGAAAAATAGTGTTTCGGTCATTGTCAGTTCCGACAAAGCACGTTATTTTAACGCAAGAGGTCGTAGCAACATCGAAAAAAATAGGCCAGCAAAAGTTTAAAATAAGACATTCAAATTGCGTTTCTGATTGAATTATTTTAGATTCAAGACATTTTTCGGCCTTTAATTGTCATTAATTTTAAAGTTGTTGGTTCGTTTAGCGATTAGTTGGTGAATAATCAGGAAATGATATAAGCGGCAATGTTTACCCAAGGTCATGGACGGGGTTTATTTTTTGCCCGGACTGGTGTAGCAGAAAAAACTTATATTTTGGATATGTCAAAGAAAAATGTGGTATTTTTCGGCATTAAAGGATACTCGCATGTTAGGGCCTAGGAGAATGAATTAGCAATATCTCTACCTTGAATTTTCTCTAAACATAGCGAATATTGAAGGTATAATGTCACCTAGCTAGGTGCCTAATACTTAAAAAAAGGTACAATATACGTCTATTGACCGACATAATTTTAAAAAAAAAGCTTAATTTGGTTTCCGATTTGCAATAAATTGTGAATTATCCAACAATACATCATCATGACCATGTATAAGTTGGATGAACATCATTAACCACATCATAACTTTGCAGGGACGTAGCATCCGCAGGGGGGGGGGCACTTTGTTCCACTATAGTAAATGTTCATTGAAAGGATGGTGACCCCCACCCACCCCCCACTTTATAACATAGTATAGAGATATCAAGGATCGTACAGAAAAAATGAAAGTGAGAGTAAGTTGGCTTCGAGAAGTTGGTCATACCCCCCCCCCCCCCCCCCGAATCCAACGAAATAGGATTTTCGAGTTCGGGGAAATTTTAAAATTTTTGTTTGTTTTTTATTTTTTGCTTGTCAACTTTTTCAGGTGAGAAAAAATCTCTGGTTGGCCCCCCATTTTCAAAAACGATGCTACGTGCCTGGTTTGGTGATACACGCCGTTACTTTAGTTGGCTAACTTTAATAAATATCTCGCGATTTAATATCTAACTGTCAACATTTACATAAATTCTCATACTCAGCAAAATACACCTAGCAAATAAACTTACCATTCAAAAAAAATCACATACTGCCCTTGAACATGACTCTGTACCCTGTAGCGTCCTTCCCTGGAAATACCCGGATGACCATATAGCACGACTCGAAACAGAAATGTCATGCGTTTCATGGTGAAGAAAAAATGAATATTTTAACCAGTTTTCAAAAATATGTAAAATCGTGTTCCTAAGCTTAAAGACACCATAAATGAATGCATGAATTAGCAGATTTATTTTTATATATGGGAAATAAGAAAAATAAAGAGACTTTTTAGTGGTGTCCTTAAAGCATAAATTTATTTACCTAAAAATATATATGCTGAAAATGGAATTCTATTTATCTACCTTTTCGATACTTAAAAAATTTAAATGTAATTAAATTTTGTAAGATCATGTCAAACTTTATTTAAACTTTACAACTAATGTTTACTGGATCATTCTGTAATTTAGGTATTCAAGCTTAAACATTAAGGGGACCAATCTGGTGTCCCCACAATATCTGTGTCCCCCTAATGTATATATATGTGGATGAGTGGTCTCCTTTATACATAAAACCTCCATATATATATATATATATATATATTTTAAACTATTAAAAAAATAACCTCACTGAAATCTATAAATTATTAGACACGTTGGTAAAACCAAGGTACACGGAATCATCTTCTTTCGTATATACGTTTTTCATGCTAATTTTTAGTCCATTCTTTATTCACTGAAATGACGACGTATTTTTCCGTCGTTTCCCGATAATTAAAAGGAGCACTCGAGGCACAGGTACGATAAGGCTTCCTAGAGAATATTGTAGTGTACTCTCTGCATGCATTTCTCTGAACTACAAATGTATGACGTCATAATTGAAAATAACGTCAAGTCACTGCTACTTGAGCTGTAATAATGGGGAGAGTGTCATAAACTTTACAACTTATTTCAATATGCATATAAAGTTTCTGACTCCTAGTTTGAAATAAACGTGTTTTTATCATTTTTTTAAAAGTCTAATATATCCGAATAATTAAGAAAACTTTACTTTGTTAGTCTTGTTTAAGAGTCAGCATGTTCAAACTACGTACGAAAATATACGTTTGACATTTACTCTTTTTTATACCCGTGGACAGAGGAAGAATTCATAATATGTGTATAAAGAGCCTGGCGCTGGTTGTTAATGAGTATTTATTTAATATCTTTTGTGGAAATATGTAAGAGGAGTTTCCTCTCTAACTGAAACCTGTTTTGGAAATATGTATAATGGCTTTGTTTAAAAACAGATGACGATATTCAGCGGAAAATACCCACAGATTTGTCGGTAAGTTGAAGTTAATATGAAATAAATTGTTCCAAAGAAATAGTATAACTTTTCTCAAGCACATTTCGGGTTCACAAGGATGCAACGAGTTTATTTATATGACAAAAAGTATATAATAATTGTGTTAATAACCTGCGCCGAAGCGATTTATGTGAAACATTTCAAAAAAGAAGAAATCACCGTAACGTGATCAAGGTCATATGACATAGTAACAAATATGTTTATATATAGCCTAGAGGATTCTCTGTATGAATTTGGCGTACTGAAGTACATAACTTAAAAATAAAACTCAAAATCATCTATGAATGCAGTGCTACGTTTTAAATGCATTTTGAGCTCCGGGAAGCCTTAACAGTACTGCGCGGGCATGCGATGCTCACTCTTCCTTGGCACCTTATCCCACCTCTAAGGTTTCAGAGATCCGTATTTGCTCTGTTCCTCTTTTATATTATTTTACGGACTTCGATATTGAATATTGTTCGCTATCTCCATATCCTTCTTTATTCTCGGAATGGTTAGGAACCAGAAGATATACGAGGGCTGTTCAAAAATTATTGAGAAAAAAGGGCATGGCGCTGGTAAAAATCGGAATGGCGCAGTAATGAAATCTGCTAACAACGACAAAATGGATTTTTACGTGTCAGGCTCCAGACAGATTGACCCGCTTAAACAATAACAAAGAGAAAAACTTTGCTTTAATATTATAACAAAAACTGGCGAACCAGAAGATGTACTAGACTTGACTTGAAGAATTGTTTTATCAGATGAATTAATGATCTTTCTACCAGCGATCATATTAGGTTTGTAAAAAAATAACAGTAGATCGAGTACTATTTACTAATGAATTCATAACTGATTTTTTTTCTCAAAGAATGCTTTAATTTCCTGCGCAGTAAAAAGAAATACGAGAAATGAATAATATATGAGAATGGTCAATGAATTATTGAAGTCTTGTTTTTTTTTCTCCAATAATATTTACTTGATGTTGATATCTTGTTAGCCAGCGATGTATCACTGTATGCATAATAAACTTACTCAATTTGAAAAGTGATCCCAAATCTGATGATTTATTCAACATACATGGGGATTCTCCTATACTGTGAAAACAGTATTGTTTGATTTGAAGAAGTCTTGATATGTTTATAGATCAGTTTGAAGCTATGGTGATTATTCAACAAATAAAAATGTCACCAACCTGAAATATATTTTGTTTGAAATAAAACGATCAGCATATTTATCAGAAACAGATGGCTAAGTTTCATTCGTTGCCACTTTGTTACTATCTCTGTATAATTCATAATAAACCAACAAATGGTGAGGATTTATTAAACCATTAAAATGATTTGTTAACTCATTATAGACCAAACTATTGGGAATAATTCGCACGAGCATTAGATTTTTTTTTCCATCTCTAAACACATTTCTTTCATACAATGACTAGTTTTTGGTAGTTCATGAGTACTAGGAAATGCAATATCTGTGCCACTGCGATTTTCCTTTTTTGAAAACCATTGAAAGATCCACATATTTTTAAAGCACCATAGACTTAAAACACTGCTTTATTTTTTGCAATTGTCCAATTTAAAACCAAAGAAACCTTGTTGTTAGATAAAAGGAAAGCATTGAGGCAGGTCTGGATGTTTTAAGTTATCTCTCATACTAGTATGTTTTTAAAACCTTGAGGTAGAATTCTTCTCATAAAAAACAGTATTTCATTTGTAAAAAAAATTAATGAAAGTTTCACAAAATCAAGAAAACGGTATTACTAAGTGGGTGGTATCAGTTAGAATAGTTTTGACCGTTTTATAATTGAGTAGAAGTCAGGTCAAGTTCATTGCTTTTTCCCTGGACATTAAGAATAAAAACAATTTCATCCCATCATGTGATTTGGTCTTCTAATTTAAAAGATTATCTGTTGTTCTGTCAGTATCTAAACAGAGTATCCTTACCTCTCCCAGTAACCTGATACCACAAGGACTCAGTATCTAGACAGAGGATTCTTACCTCCTCTCAGTAACCTGATATCACAAGGAGTCAGTATCTAGACAGAGGATTCTTACTTCTCTCAGTAACCTGATATCACAAGGAGTCAATATGTAGACAGAGGATTCTACACTTCTCCCAGTAAACTTTACTTATATACAGATCAGACACACTTTGGAGGATTTAGGACAAAATTAGATTAATGGTAAATATCAATTATCACACTCCCCTGGATTGTAATATGATAATTTTTCATACGTAATAGTTTATTTTTGTATTATAGTCTGTTAATTATTACAGAATACAATATCTTTAAAACACTGTTAATCTTGTTATCCTTTGAACTCGGATTTCATTTTAAATACGGGACACCCAAGACGTTCCCGTTACATAAATATTTTGGGTTTGTTTTAAGGATAATAGAGTTATTCATCAATGTTTTATAGCCTAGTAGTGTGTTTACCGCTTTTTTCTTTGTAAACAATGTCCCTATGGAGTGGGATTCCGATTCTTTTGAATTGTTTTCATTTTTTTTTTTGAAGATTTTCTCCAAATCGATCAGTTGATCATAGACTTAAATTAGACTTATCTGATCAAGAAACAATTGATAATCTTAGTTATTCTTACAGAATGTCGAAATGCATCACAGATAACGTACAAAACACACATTTTTTTTCCGATAAACAAACAGAATGTAGATTTCTCCGATCACGTGACCTACAGTAAAAGACAAAAGTCGCGACGTAATGAAAGTTTGGAAAACAATTCAGATCTAAAATTTTGCGACTCGCAGGATGTTGAACAGCAAACTTTTGTTGAGTTTTCGCCAGAAAATAAAAGTATGAGACCAGAATTTGGTTCTAACAGGGATTGAGAAATGAAATTAGATTTTTTGACTTTTGTTTTATTGAATACTCTGGTAGAATGGATTAGACGCTTGGTCAGCCGGCAACACACCCAGCGTGTGTCATGATCGAGAAATAACGGAAAAATCCGTCGTCAATTCTGTGTATAAATGGTCGACTAACAATCATTATGAAAAACTTCAGTTAGCATTTGTCTCAATGATTAAATGTATTTGCTGACAAAGTCTTTGTATCGACCATAGAATTTACGAAATGATGACTTTCAACGAGACTGTTCATATTTTTGTTTCATCAACATCTTTTTCAATAATTTACTTCGTTTTAGAAATTATTCATACGAAGAACATGCTCTTGCGTACCAAATCAATTGAAATATATACACTCTGTATGCAGGTGATGAAGGTATATTGCTGCTTAAGTAAAGAAAGTTCATGAAAATTTAAGAGATATCATACCTCTCACGCTATATTTTTACAGACATTCTCTTGATTACGAGCAGTAATGTCCTTGATCTTTGACTTTAACCTACCTTTTTATAACTAACCGTGACCCTGGCTCCTAAATGGATAGTCCTAGACTATTACCAATTTACCGGTTGATTTCTTGTGATAAGAGCTTCTCTGGAATGCCAATATTTTCATTCTTTACTTGGGCCCTAGACTTTGACCTTCTTTTGAAAAAAAAAAGCTTGCAATTACTTTTGAATGGCTGCTTGTGTGACTTTTATGTTTCACCTGTGTATTCTTTGTGAAATTCTTTTACCTTGTTCAGTTTGACATACATTTGAAAATCTCTATCTTTTTTCATAATTATTGAACAGTTGCAGCTTTTGCGGTTTTCGATTTTCGAAGGCAATCTCATTGCTTTTGTTACCAAAAATATGTTTTTCTTGACCTTGGTGTTTGACCGGTAAACGACAATATTCATCATACGCTGCATAACGAGAGCTCCATGTGTTAAATTCTATGATTTATTTAATAGTATACTTGATCAGCATGCAAAGGTTAAAACAAAACGCGTAAAGAGCAAAATCCGCCCTAAATGGATGACACAAGAAATAAACAATGCTAGACATTTACGGGACTCTTACCATAAAGAAGGAGGTATGGAGAACTATAGAATTTATCGAAACAAAGTTAGTCTTCTTATAGACAAATCAAAATTGTCTTACTATAAAACAGCTATTGAACAAAGTTCAAATCCCAAAGAAATGTGGAACTATCTTAATCAATTAACATTTAATTTCAAGAACATAACACCATCTCATGTGTTTTCTAATGGGGAAATTGTTGATGATTTACAGGATATTGCAAATACTTTTAATAACCACTTTACGGATATCTCTAATAAGCTTCTGATGAAATTGCCTAAACATGATTATGATCCTAATATATTATGTAATTTTGTAAGGTCTAAGCTTGATGAAGAAACCATCTTTAGTATTCATCAAATTGAGGAAAGTGAAGTTTTTAGCATGCTTAATTCTCTAAATATCAATAAATCAGCTGGCATTGACTTTATTGGGCCGCGTCTTCTAAAAGTCGCATCCAAATATATATGTAAACCTATAACTCATCTTATTAATGCTAGCATAGTAAGTGGTATTTTCCGACAAATTTAAAACAAGCCAAAGTAACACCTATATTTAAGAAAGGTGACAAAGCTGACCCAAATAATTATCGTCCCATTTCTATTTTACCAACTATATCTAAACTGATAGAAAAACATGTAGCTAAGCTTATACAAAACTTCACTAATGAATTTGATCTACTAACACAATCCCAGTCGGGATTTAGGGAACTCCATTCTTGTCAAACTTCACTTACAAAACTAACAGAAAGTTGGCTTAATGCAATGGATTGTGGTGAACTAATCGGCATTACATTTATAGATTTTAGTAAAGCTTTTGATTTGGTGAGTCACGATATTCTTCTAGAGAAATTAAATCATTACAAATTTGACCAAACAGTTATAAAATGGTTTAAGTCATATCTTTACGACAGGACCCAGTGTGTTAAATTTGGAACATGTGTCTCCAATATTCAACCCGTCACAGCAGGAGTGCCAAAAGGGTCAATTCTGGGCCCTCTTTTATTTTTATTGTACATAAATGACCTTCCATTACATGTAACAATTCAAATATAGATATGTTTGCTGATGATGTTAGGGGAGATCCGTCCAATTCTGGACACGGGGTAATTCCGGACAAATAATACAGCCTTTCTCTTTTGTCTTAGTTTTCGGTAATTCTGTATGGTTGATTATAGATAAATGAAGTACATTCGGAAAGCGGGTGTCAATTGTTGTCTTTTTTAAAAACATTATAATAATTCAAGGGTATTCTGAATGCTATAATTACGTCTAAAGTTAGACTTTGGACTTTTACGTTCCTGAAATCCATTAGGCAGCAAAATTTGAACAAATTAAGGGCAATTTGACATAGAATTAAAACAGCATCTAAGATAAATATTTATTTCCATTTATTATTTTAAAATTTCTTATGTAGAGAGCATAAGTTTAAAAAGAAAAAAAATATGATGAATAATACAAAATAATGTTAATTTTTTCATTTAATGTTATAAAACAATGTGTTCCGATTTCCCCTACTGATTTTTTTCTAGGTGGGGGAATTCCGGACGCTGGTTTTATGGGTAGATAGACATTTCGGCCCTACGATATCTCGGCCCGTGATGGTTGAAACCTAGGCCTGGACGGGTCGGCCCAAAATTATTGACATATCGGCCCATATTAAAGACCCAAGAAAAAATTAGTCCAGTGTCTGAATTATTGTTTTTATTTAATTAGTTACTCTTTCTGATGATCAAACAATTTTCTTTATAAAATCAAACTGGGAAGGGGGAGGGCTCAATAATATCATTTCTATGCACGTCCTTAACCCGCATCTCTTTCTCTTGTGAAAATGTGCAATATACATGGTAAGTAATGTAAAACTTAAGCTTGTTTTGTCCAACAAAATGGCATGTTGTTGGAATGCATTTTCTCACACAAAAAATGTTCAAAGCACATATTGCTCTCCTGTCCGGATTTACCCCTCCTCTGTCTGGAATTACCCCATGTTGTCCGGACTTACACTATTTCACCACCTGAATTCATTTTATTATCAATAAAAGATATTTCACTGTGCTTCATGATGATACTCATTGCATTTTGTTGTCAAAAAGTGTTTCCATACTTTATTACTTGAAATCAGAGTGTGTTGAGTGTTTAATTTTGTTTTCTGGGTGTTACATATCAAAACAGGACAAAAGTGTCCAGAATTGGACGG
>NW_026930181.1:0-11025 GCF_032062105.1 Saccostrea cuccullata
TTTAAATGTACTTAATATCAAGGCATTCAAAAAGTATTCGAAAATAACGCTAAATCAAGTGCGTTAATATTTATACATATTGCACGTGAACGCACCTTTATGCATGTGCATGTTGACCATACCTTCTTGTAGAAGTCTAATATATCTATCTATTTTCCAAATCCCATCCTGTTTGGTTGAAAACCAAGGGAGTTATAGCTATTTAAAGTTTAAGCCAATCAGATTGCAGCGCACGTGCATGCACGTGCTTTCATGAAAATTGTTATATATCATTTTGTAGGACATTCTAATGCATGACTATGTTCAAAATTTCAAAGGATTTCGTCAAAAAACAAGAAAGATATTGAGATTTTTGTTTCAGCCAATCAGAGCAAAGCGCACGTGCATGCGCGTGAGATCTTGCTATTTTGACCATGTCATATTGTGTATGCTACTAATATATCCTTATATTATGAGTTTCAAAGCATTTCATCAAAAATAAAAAGTTACGCCTATATCAATTAAATCGGTCATTTCACGTGTTGCACGTGCACGCTCTTGCAAGCATGTGCGCGCAAAATGACCTTCGTTCCGCAAATCTACATAACATGCCTACTGACCCTAAAAAGGTTTTACCTAAGTCGGATGAACAGTTTACAAGATCACTCCCGGACAAAAAAGTACCCAGGAAGAAGAAGAAGAAGAAAAATAACTAGATGCGTTCTTGTTGCTAGAGCAACAAGCGGTCTTCCGACCAACTTTTCGTTAGAGTTGTATGCTGCGTCAACCCATGAAATAGATTTCAGAATTTTTTTTTGTTTACGTTCATTTACAGCAGTCTCTCAACATATATCATGATTATTAAAGGTAAACCTCAAAATATCTTTAAATATAGCTTTTAAAAATCGGCAAAATATTTCATACATGTTATAAAAGTGAGAAAAGGCATTTGCAATTGAAAAATGACAGAAACAAAGAAAAAAATTTGGGAACGCCCACGGCGGGATTCGAACCCCCGACAGTAGGACAAAGTTTGGTTCGGTCATATCTTTTCAATAAATGCACTACTCAAGACACGGAACACATATTTAGAATTCTCATTAGACACACTATAAACCCTGTAAATCCTAAAGAAAAATATCGAAAAACAAAAAAGTTGAAAAAGACTTTTTGAATTCACTTCCGTTTGCGACCGGAAGTGTGATTGCGAAAAATAAAGGTCGTTCACCATAACGGAGTTCGATGTTCTATCACCTCAGTGAGTTTCACTTTCATATGTTTAGCCGTTCTCGAGAAAACTGCTGGACAAAATGCCTTTTAAAAAAAACAAAAATCCCCAAAAATCGCGAAAGAAAGTGAATTTTAAAAAAATGAAAAACACGTCTGGAGATATTCACATGATGCATTACCCCTGTGAAAATCTTTGAAATCCGTCCACGCACAGCTGAGATATCGGCTGTACTATGAAAAAAGAATAATAATAATAATAAAAAACAGAAGGAAAACAATAAGGTCTTCCGATTGCAGCGCACTAGATGCGGTCTCGTTGCAAGCAACGAGTAGGTCTTCGTCCGATATGATGAAATTATATATCACTGATAGGATAAAAAATGTCAAAAAGGCACAAGAATTCTTAAAGTATGTTTAGAAACACAAAAAAATGTAAAATTTCAATTCCAATTAACTTCCGGTTCTTTTCTTCAAAAAAAAACTACTTTCAACTCTACATCAAGCATGCAGTAATCATCCCTGAAAGTTTCGATGGAAAATACTCATTTTTAGACAACTTCCGGTTTGAACGAACCGTACTTCCGGTGGAAATATGAAGATGCTACGCATTCTTTAAATCTCTATAATGAACAATTACATTCATTAGAAAATGAAAAAAAAAATCGCTATACATGTACATGTATTTAAATTACATGTACTTCCGGTTTACAAAGGAAGTGTCAACGGAAAAAATGAAAAAATTAAAAGTATGCATATGCATATTGTTGGGAACATTATTTTGACCATCTTTTGTTCAATATTGCTTATCAAAATATTCACGCTTTCCGAGATATAAAGCGTCAAAGATTTAGCATTCTAGCCCCCTGTGACCCTTAATTACGTAACATATGATCAAATGTTTAGTATATATTGTTGCAAATCGTTAAGTTGAATATCTTTGCTTCAGTAATGTATCACAAAATATTGATCATTAAAGAGTTAAAGACGACTGACTTTTGGCCCCTCTATGCCCCTAATTTGAAGGGCTAACCCCAATTTCTTGATATCAAATGAAAGGTCTTACTATATTGCACATCTTTTATTATATATGTCTTAACAAAATATTAACCAGTAAAAAGATATAAAAGAAAACGTATCAATTTTTGCGAGATTCGTATGAGCCTATTTTTCGAGCCCAGGCGAGCGTCGATGCCTTTTTACCTGGAAAGCTCTATATACAAAATGTCACATCTACTTATATATCCTCTATATCACTGAAAATCTCAAGTCGATATCTTTAGTCGTTTATAGGAGATTACAGGACAAGCCGACCCTCTAAATATCAGAAAATTTCCATATCTCACGGCCGAAAGTGACGTCATCAACGACGAAAATTTCCGACAAGGTTCAGATAAATATCTATCAGATCTGAAAGTTTGGTGAAAATCGGGCAAGCCGTTTCCGAGAAATCGCGTGCACAAAATCGGTAAGAAAAAAAATAATAATAACTAGAAACTCTTGTTGCTACAGCAACAAAGAAGGTCTTCCGGTCTCCTCTATTAATCTGTATACAGGATGTTTTTTCTATTTAAAAAAAGACAGACATATAATAAACTAGTAGACTAATTGTTCAGTGAACAATTATCGGCCTTACCACCTTTTTAAGCATTTCAATATCATTTGGGCTGAAAAAAGTAGGAAAAAAGCAAGAAAATGAAAAAAACAGTAAAATTCTCATTTTTCTACTAGGATTTTAGATCGGGCTCGCAGTTGGTATAAATATACTCTAAACAGACTTCCTGGATTATACGAGTCGACTCGAGGACAACCATGATTTCATTGATCACGCAAAGAGAGCACGTTCAATACATTGTAATACGCTCCTAGGTGTATATATGAGCTTGAATGAGATTGCTTTCGAGTTAAGATGTAAGGGGTAGGGTCTGATTAAAATTACAATATACCTAATAATATGAATAACATGCATTTGATCTGCGCATCAAGACGGAAGCGTAAGTGAAAACGTTGTGAAATGTCCCATGTGTACCTGCATCATATGCATTATACATGTATTAAAGAGATGTTTGAAAATATCCGATTTGAGTTGTTTTATGTTTGAAATGGATGGCGATAAATTATTTAAGAGCATGTGAGAAACATGAGCGAGAGATGCAAGGCAGTTTGTAATTATGGAAAAGGAAAACAGAGAATCGGGTTCGGGTTTTAACACTCCTGACCGAAATAGGCATGAAATTCAATGTAAGTAGCATAAATAAAATTGTAGATGGGAAACACAGGGAAGAAACGTGTATTTCTTTTTACTATGCTGAAAGTCGCTATTTCTTGGGATTGTGTTATTCTAGAAAAAAAAAAATCAAATTTCAAATGAAATCAAGATTCATTCTATTAATATTAAATCCGAATAAAATTGAAATAAATTCCATACACGAAAGAAAGCAGGAGTACTTGGTATTAAAATGTCGTAATAGAGCAGGAGAATCGAATGATATTAACAAAAATTGCAAAAATAGCCAATACGGGCTTTGAGCATAAAAATTTCAGACAGAAAAAAAAAAATGCAGATTTTGCCGATTTTCCCTAGAATTTCATTATATTTTAGAGACTCACCTTAAAACTCTCAGGTCACTTTCTTTAAGGTCTTTTCTTGCTTTTACTCCGAATCTTATGTCGATTTATTGTGTCGTTTGACTTGTAGACATTTTCTCTATGCTGCTGTTGATTTTTTTTTTTTAAGAAAGGAGGGGGGTGGGGTATAAGCATTTGTTAGAGTAAGAGTTGCAAATACCTCAACGATATTAAACTTGATTGTGACCTTTGGATCAATAGGGGTCATTTATCAAGGTCAAGGTCATCCAAAAAAAGAGAGAGAGAGATAAACTTGAGATTAACACTTGAAGCTGAATCTAGATAAAGGTAATAAATATTTCTTTATTACTTTTTGAGTAAAGGGTCAAAGGTCAAGGTCATTTGGATTTTAAGCTTAAATCGACAATTTCTCTAGTTTTCCAATGACCTTGACCTACTCTTCAAGGTCATATGTCAAAACATCTCATTTTGTTGTGAATCATGGACATTTTCTCTACACTACGCCGTTCAAAGCGAGGTAACTCCAATTTATCTAAGCTATCTAAATTGCGTAGAAATTGATTTGGTAGGGAAAAATCGCTATTTCCTAGATTCATTCAATTAATATTCAATGTAAATAAAATTGAAATAAACTCTACATACAAAGGAGATCAAGAATACTTGGTATTAAAATTTCGTATTTGAGCAGGAGAATCGAATGTTATTGACAAAAAGTGAAGAAATACCCAATGCAAGCTTTAATTAATTTTCATGCTCATCAGCAACTAAATTTCAGACAGAAGAAAAATATAGTTGTTGCCGATACTCAGTAGAATTTCATTATATACTTCAGAGACTCACTGTTAAGCACTCAGGACACTTTCTTTGATGTGTCTTCTACTGCAATCCTTAAATTTCATGTCGATCTGTGGGGTCGTTTGAACTGTAGAAAATTTTTCTAGGTTCCTATTGATTTACAAAAAAAAAAGAAAAAAAGGGGGGGGTATATAAGCATTTGTTAAAGTGAGAGATGTAAACATTCCCACCTCAAGCTTGATTGTGACCTTTGGGTCAATGGGGTCAAAGGTCAAGGTCATTTATCGAGGTCAAAGGTCAAGGTCATTCAAAAACTTTTTAAACTCGACTTTAACACTTGAAGCTGTATCAAGCTAAATATAAAAAAATAACTCTTGGGTAAGGGTCAAGGTCAAAGGTCAAGGTCAAACATCAAACTCAAAGGTCAAGGTTATGTGGCATATATAAGCAATTTAAATACTTTTCCAATGACCTTGACTTTTTGACCTTTGGTGTTGTTTTATTTCTTATAATTGTAAGTTTTCGTTGTTTTTATTTTTTTTAATTTATTTTTGGTGGAGCTGACATATTTCAAAACTACTAAATAGATGCAATAAAGTAATGAAAAAAGAAATGGAAAGAAAAACGTTGGAATTTTCGATTTTTCAAATCACATCCTGTAACAACCGAAAGTGACGGCGGAGACATTTATCCCTATATCTGTTGTTCACTCTTCAAGGTTTATTATTCATATAAGTTAAGTTTCTTGATGTGTTACCATAACCAAGATCTGGCTATGTTAACTACTCAGCTGGAGGATAGGAAATCATGAGACCGGAAATCAATTTTTAACAGATATTTCTAGTTACTCTAGACATTTGCAGTCTGAATTACATGTTCTAAAATCATTTCTAATACTCTTTCTATAAAAGATATTTATGGGATAGTATGATACTCAATTTATGCAGTTTTTCTCTCATAACCGGAAGTTGCCGTTTTTGTTTCTGGTGGGACGGACATATATCAGAAAAACCAATAAGATGCAAAATGTGATGCAATAAAAGTTTCATGAAAGAAAAGTTAAAAAGTATTCTTTTATCACTTATGACGACCGGAAATGACGGCGAACGATCTTAACCTTAAGAGTTTCCTTACTTATCAAGATCTATTACTCATTCAAGTTTGGCGTCTCCGTCTCTTACCGTTTCCGAGATCTCTTTGTGATAACTTCTCATATTGAGGACAGAAAATCACGCGACCGGAAGTGAATTTTACAAAGATATTTGAGGTTACTGTAGACATAAGCAGTCTATATAACATATCTAAAAATCACTACAAATACATTATGTATAAAAAATATTTATGGGAAAGAAAAATAAACAAATTATGTAGTTTTTCTCTTATAACCGGAAGTTGTCGTTTTAGTTTCCGGTGGGACTGATATATTTCAAAAATACAAATAAGATGTTATAATGTGATGCAAAAAATGTTTCACTCAAGAAAAGTTAAAAATTTTGATTTTTGGATCACTTCCTGTGACGACCGGAAGTGACGGCGGACAATCGTATCCCAACTGAACTTGCCTACTTATCAAGATCTACCAGTTATATAAGTGTGGTGCCTTAATCTCTTATCGTTTACGAGATATGACTATGATAAAATATTTTGAGAAAAAAAACGGACCTGAATGAATTTTACAAAGATATTTGACGTTACTGGAAGTGCAGTCTGAATAAAATCCAAAAATCAAAATACATTACGTATAAAAAATATTTATGGGAGAGAAAAATACTGAAAATATGCAGTTTTTCTCTTATAACCGGAAGTTGTCGTTTTTGAAATCCGTCTTACAATATATTTCGAAACTACAAAAAGATGCTATAATGATGCAAAAAAAGTTTTAAAAAAGAAAAGTTGAAATTTTCGATTTCTTAAGATCACTTCCTGTGACGACCGGAAGTGACCTTAAAGACAATCTTAATAATTGGTAATAATAATAATAAGAAACAGAGTAATATCAGTTTGGTGTCTTAATCTCTTACCGTTTCTGAGATATGACTCGGACATAACTTTAATAAAAACCGAGTAAAAACAATATGTTCCCAAACTCCGTTTGGGGAACATAATAACTAGGGCTAATTGTAACGGGAACCGTTACAGATGTTCCCCAAACGCTCCCCAACTCCCTTTTGGTGCCTTATTCCCTGTAAGCTTCATTAAATAAGACGAACTCTATGCCTTTTAGACTATAACAATGTTTTCCCAGAAGTATATTCAGTATATTCAAATTTATGCATTGCACGCATGCGCATTTGAATGCATGTACGTAATGACCATATCATCTTGTCTACACTATTTATATACTAGAAATTACAGCGTTTTATCCAAAAGTATTAAAAAATACGTTTTAATCTAGTGTATTTGTAATTTTACTCATTTCACGTGCACGCACGTGCATGCATGTCGACTGTATCTCCTTGTAGTAGTCTGTTATGTTAGTCTATGTTCTAAATCCCATCCTGTTTGGTTGAAAAACGAGGAAGTTATAGCCATTTTAAGTTTAAGCCAATCAGATTGCAGCGCACGTGTATGCGCATGTTTTCACGACAACTGTTATATATCATATTGTAGGACATCCTAATGCATGATTATGTTTAAAATTTTAAAGCATTTCGTCAAAAAAAAAAAAAGATATTGCGATTTTTGTTTCAGCGAATCAGAGCAAAGCACACGTGCATGCACGTGCATGCATGTGCATGACGACCATACCTCCTTGTGGGAGTCCATTATGTTTGTCTATGTTCTAAATCCCATACTGTTTCGTTGAAAAACAAGGGAGTTATAGCCATTTAAAGTTTAAGCCAATCAGATTGCAGCGCACGTGCATGCGCGTGTTTACATGACAATTGTTATATATCATATTGTAGTACATCCTAAAGTATGCCTATATTTTAAATTTCATAGCATTTCGTCAAAAAACAGAAAAGATATTGAGATTTTTGTTGCAGCCAATCAAAGCGAAGCGCACGTGCATGCGCGTGAGTTCGTGCTAATTTGACAGTGTCACATTATCTACACTATTAATATATCCTTATTAAATGAGTTTTAAAATATTTCATCAAAGAATGTTAAAGTTATGGCTATATAAAGTATATCCGTCATTTCACTCATTTTACGCGCCCGCACGTGCATGCGTATGCGCGCAAAATAACCTTCGTGTTGCACACCTACACTACACACCTATTAACCCTAAAAAGGTTTTAGCTCAGTTGGGTGAACAGTTTCTGAGAACACTCGCGGACAAAAAAGTACCGGAGAACAAAGAAGAAAAAAGAATAATAATAATAATAACTAGTGCTAATTGTAACGGGAACCGTTACAGATGTACCCAAACGCTCCCTCAGTTTTTTATGAATTTTACAGAAAAATGTACATATTTCGTCGATATTTTGAGTAAAAGTCACCGAGCGCATGTGTGTTCAGGATAAATATTTTGATATAATGTGTAGAATAATAATATCAATGAAATATGTCAATATTGTTCCTGAACAAACTTGCGCTCTATAAATTTTAAAGCTAAAATTGTTGAAATTTTGTCCATTTTGTCCTCTTTCTGAAAAAGGATATAAAATCGGACTAGTTTGTGACGTCATAAAAACAAAAATTGTGAATACACTGCTTTGACACTATAATATTTTCTGTTAATTGATATTTCTCATACAATTTTATTGAATTCAGCCATTTCAGGAAGTTTTCAAAATTTGACTTTTATGGGGGCAAATATATGTAATATATCGCGTATAGTTCTTTTAGCATTGCACGCGTGCGCATGTGAATGCACGTGCGTAATGACCATATAATCTTGTCTTCACAATCTATAGATTTTAATATACTAAATATCAAAGTATTTAATCCAAAAGTATTAAAAAATACGCTAATTCAAGTGTATTTTTGATTTTACTCATTTCACGTGCACGCACGTGCTCACATGAGCATGGTGACCATACTTTCTTGTAGAAATCCATTACATCTATCTATGTTCTAAATCCCACCCCGTTTGGTTGAAAACCAAGGGAGTTATAGCTGTTCAAAGTTTCAGCCAATCAGATTGCAGCGCACGTACATGCATGTGTATGCATGTGCACGGTGACCATATCTTCTTGTAGGAGTCTATTATATCTATCCATGTTCCAAATACCATCCTGTTTGGTTGAAAACCAAGAGAGTTATAGCTATTTAAAGCATAAGCCAATCAGATTGCAGCGCACGTGCATGCACACATTTTCATGATAATTGCTATATATATATTATTGTAGGACATCCTAATACATGCCTATGTTTAAAATTTCAAAGGATTTCGTCAAAAAACAAGAAAGATATTGAGACTTTAGTTTCAGCCAATCAGAGCAAAGCGCACGTGCATGCACGTGAGTTCTTGCTTTTTTGACCATGTCATCTTGTCTATGCTTCTAATATATACTTCTAATATGAGTTTTAAAGCATATATCAATAATTTAAATAGTTACATCTGTATCAATTATATTGGACATTTCTCGTGTTGCACGTGCGAGCTCTTGCAAGCACACGTGCATGCACATGCTATCATGATATTTCTTTTATTACGGGCTGTAGATCTCCCTAATGTATGACTATGTTCAAAATTTCAAATGATTTTATCAAAAAACAGGAAAGATATTGAGACTTTAGTTTCAGCCAATCAGAGCGAAACGCACGTGCGATCTTGCTATTTTGACCATGTCATCTTGTGCATACTACTCATATATCCTTACATTATGAGTTTCAAAACATTTCGTCTAAAAATAGAAAAGTTACGGTTATATCCATTAAATATTGGTCATTTCAAGTTTTGCACGTGCGCGCTCTTGCAAGCACGTGCGCGCAAAATGACCTTGATTCCGCAAATCTACATAACATGCCTACTTACCCTAAAAAGGTTTCACCTAAGTCGAATGTGTAGTTTACAAGATCACTCGCGGAGAAAATTTTCCCAGGAAGAAAAATAATAATAATAAGAAGAAGAAGAAGAAGAAGAAGAAACAGAGAAAAAACAGTATTCATGCTTAAAAGTCAAAAAAACAATTTAAAAAAATAGGAGCAGAGCAAACACGGACCTCCAAAACATCAGAGGTAGATCAGGTGCCATGGAGAAGTCAGCATCCCCTGTCGACCGGTCACACCCGCAGTGTGCTCCTTGTCATGATTTAATTGGAAATAACAGAAAAATCCATCCTCAGTTCAATGTGTACATAATGGACCAACAATTAGTATGAAAAATGCCAGTCAGCATTTGACTAAAGGATAAATTGTAAGTACTGAGCACAAGGTCATTTCATCCACCGTAGAACTTACGACATGAAGACTTTAAACGAGACTGCTGATATTCTTGTTTCATCAACATGTCTGTTTTTACATCGTTTTAGCTTGTTTTTGCATATCGAATCAGCTGAGAGATATTCATTCTGCATGTAGGTGATGAAGGTATATTGCGCATAAGTAAGGGACGTTGACGATTGAAATGTCAAAGTCATCACATTTCTCATCAGAACTTGATTGCTAGATTACCTTTAAACGTCTTTTTCAAGTAAAATATCCAAATATGAAACAGATGTGTCAAACTCTTTGGTCCCTTTTATTTCAAGCTCACCAGGATATATCGTACGGACATAAGAATGGAAATAACCATTGTTAACTGACAATACGTCGTCGATATATTTAGATGACAAGTTGAAGGGGCCACAGAAAGTGTTTCTTTTCACGTACAAGATTTTGGACAAATTCTGCTTTATATGAATACAAAAATAGGTCTGCTAATAACAGTGCGCAATTGGAAGCCATGGGAATTCCAATAGATTGTTGGGAGACCTGGTCTCCAGAAACCACATAGATATTGTCTATCAGAAAAACAAGCATATTTTTGATATTTCAGAGTACTTGTATGTATAATCAGAATGTTTTTTAACAAAATGTTTTTAATGACATAAGACAAAATAAGTAAATTTACGAGTTCCATTTTCATTTAAAAAACCGATTTCATTGATAAAAAAAATCCTAGACTTTAATTTATCGTGGGGAAGAGTTGTGTATAAAGTTGAAAAGTCGTAAGCTGTTGATTTTGGTAATAATCTTGTGATTTCACATTTTTCCAGAAGTTCCTTGGAATTTTTAAGTATCCACATCTGAATTACACTACTTCTAGGATATATTGTTGCACAGTACCCGTGAAGTTTCTCCTTCAATACTGTTAATATCTAAGTGAGGAGTAAAGAAAGAGGCTTGGTTGAACACTTTCTTGAACCGGTTATGTATCTTTCTTTGTAAGGATTGCATGTTAATTTTGGTTTACCTATAGATTCTAGAACTCCTGGAGCTGCCGTAAATGCCTGGTACTCGGAAAGACAATATTATAACTACGCCTCAAACAGTTGTTCCAGAACA